>NW_008330501.1:293573-318783 GCF_000622305.1 Nannospalax galili
TATTGTTTCTAACCTTAAATGTATGTACACTATGATTTTTACTCCATAATTCTTTGTGTATGAAGTATACTAAAGTGAATATTAATTAATTGAAACAACATTTTTCTCACTGTTAAGCACTGATACATTTTAAAACTGCTACTATTATATGCAAACCCTCTTAACTTTTTGGGGTATGTTTTGGAATATAGACATGATTTCCTGAGGATAAATTCTGAAATTGCTGTTTCAAAAGTTAATGGTTGTTTTTGAAGTTTTTGATAGATCTTGCCAAATTATTCTAAGAATGATTGTTTCAGTTTATATTCTTACTAGCAATGTATAAATAATTTCCATTTCCATGAAGACATTTTAATTTGAAAATAAATCTAATATCAATATACTAAAGTATCATTTGGGATCATAGTTAAGTAAATGAATGATGTTCATAAACAAACACACTGAAAAAACACTGAACAATGAAACCCTAAAACACTGAACACTAGTTCTCTACCTTTCCTAAACATCATGCCATGATTCACTGTCAGCAATAGAACTCACAATGTTCTGTATCCAGCAAGCACTCAATGAGGAGAGCCCTATGAAATCTGTTCCATATCACCTGCACCTGGCTATCCAAGACCAACTGAGTGCTAAGCTAGATCATAGATACAGGAAAACCAAAAGAAATTTCTTACTTTATAGAGGTTTGTAATATAGGGCATACTGTTCATAATAAAATGTTCTAAGGATGAGGAAATACCTCAGTGGGTAAAGTGTTGTACAAGCACAAGGACCTGAATTAGGATCCCAGGGCCCATGTCAAAGTTCACTGTGTTAATGCCTGTTTGTAACCCAAGTGCTAGGAAGCAGGCAGAGACAGAAAGATACTGGGGGCTAGCTGATCAGCTATTCCAGCTAAAACAGTTGGTTCCAAGGTTCTTATGGGCTAGCTTGCCTGAACTTTGTCTCACAGGGAGTTGTCATCTTTATTAAACTGGCCATTAGACCAACCTATGCTCAAAAAAACTGACACTGTCTTTATGTTAGCTTAGTGAGAGATCCTGTCTCAAAAGGTATGATAGACAGAAACAGAGGAAGACACATGACCTTGACTCCTAGCCTTCACACATGCATCCCCAGTAAGTGTACCTGCACACTCATGCACATGCCACAAAGTTCCAGAGAAGCTTGAATGTACCTTAAGTACTGTGACCTGAAAACTGTATGTTGCATTTGCACGAGTGCACAGATACACAATCCCATAAATATTAGATTATTTAATTTAAATCAATCTGTATAAAATTCTGCTATCCTTTAACTCATTCATTTACATATTCACCAGCTTATTAACAACCATTTAACAAACATTTAAAAAATTTCCTTCCTTTCTTCTCTAATCTTTTCTTCCCCCCTCAAATCCAAGAGCTTGCTCCTTTAACTGGGGTCTTTCAGGGAAATGAACCTATAATGGTCCTTTCCTATTCTTTCAAGTTTAGAATCAGAGAAATAACCATAGGAGTCCAGCAAATGAAAATCAAATTCCCCACTTCATTTCTTTAAGATCTCTGAAGGCTTGAGGTGTGTTCAGCCCATAATTAAACTAACATAGTCGTAGTGTGAACTAGACAATGTAGTTTGTTTTTTTTTTTTTGTTGTTGTTGTTGTTGTTCTTTTTGAGACAGGGTCGCCCTGTAGCCCCAGCTGTCAATGTAGGTTTTCTTAGCATCATTCTGCCCTAGAAAATTGAAGCCTTTAAGGAATGGAAATTAAGCTGATGTCCAAACAGGCTTTTATATTCATTTTGTTGTGTTTGTTTAGTGGTTTTTTTTTGGGGGGGGGTGGTTTTTGTTTTTTGCTTTTTGTTTTGGCTAGATACAGTTAAATTTATTGACAGTATTCCAGAGAATAGGGCTTACTAAGTCCCTCTCCTTGCTCTGGGGATCTGGGATGGAAACTGTGAAGGGAGACAATAAATGTGCTCAGTGTTGAGTTGGCACAGGGACTCCAGAGATGGCAAGGTCTCAATCTCTCTTCCTCTTGCTCTGCTGTTCTTGCTGAAATGGGTTGTCCAGGGCTTCTTCCTCCTTGGAGGCCATGTGGACCATGACGACCACTGAACTGTTGCTGTAGGTAAAGTCATTCATTGTCATACCAGAAAATGAACTTGTCGAAGAGGTCATTAAAGGCAATGGCAAGCCCAGCACCAAAGGTAGAAAAATGGGTGTCTGTCCCACTAAATTTTCACCTTCCCGGTCTCTGACCCGCCCTCATTTTTTCCAGGGTCTCTTGCTCAGGGCACTATCGGACAAACTACATAACATTTTTATCTGAATTTTTCACCCAGCACCCAGCTCTGCACAGCTCAGTGGGATGGCTTCTGTACCCACCCACAGTCTGCGTTAACTTTTGCCCACGCATCTTGGACTATTTTTTATCTTGGGTAGGGAGGGGGAGATGGAGAAACTTACAAAGAAACAAACACCCTACACCCAGCACCCAGCTCTGCACAGCTCAGTGGGATAGCTTCTGTACCCACCCACAGTCTGCGTTAACTTTTGCCCACGCATCTTGGACCAGCAGTCTTTCCCCAGGTCTGTAAATGCCCCCTCTCACAGTGCACGCACATGAGACGCTGGGAACATCTTTCTCTCCACAGCTTCCATCCCAAGATGGCTCCCAGAAGCCCTTCCCTCCATGGCTAACTCTCTGCAGTCAATTCTCCACAGTAGGACCCATCCCTTGGCGGAACCAGGCCCCTGGGACACAGTGTCACAGGAGATAATCTGGTCCTCAGTGTAGCTAAGGATGTCCTTTAGGGGGCCCTCCAATGCCTGCCTCACTACCTTCTTGATGTCATTGTATTTGGCAGCTTCCTCTAGCAGGCAGATCAGATCTACAATGTTCATGTTGCCAACAGGAGCATGGAAGTCCATGCCACTGAGTTTCTCATTCAGTTCTGGGATGACCTTGGCTACAGCCTTGACAGTGCTAGTAGATGTAGGGATCATGTTCTGGGCAACCCATTACCATCACCACACAATTTCCCAGAGAGGTCATCCACAGTTTTCTGGGTGGTGGTGATAGTATGGACTGTGGTCATGAGTCCCTCAACAATGCCAAAATTGTCCTGATTGTACAGACAGGAGGTATTGCTGACAATCTTGAGTGAATTGTATTTCTTATGGTTCATGCCCATCACAAATATGAGATGTTAGCAGAAAGGTCTATGACTTCTTTAGCACCACTCTTCAGGTGGGCCCTGGCTTCCTCAATGGTAGTGAAGACACCAGTAGACTCCACAACATACCCAGCACCAGCATCACCTCATTTGATGATGGTGGAATCTGGTTTATGAAAGATGGAGGTGACCTTTCTATTAATGGAAAATTTCCTGTTCTCAGCCTTGACTGTGCCTTGGAATTTGCTATGGGTGAATCATAGTGGAATTCATCGACCATGCAGTTGAAATCAATTAAAAGGCCGTTGATGATAACAATATCTGCCTTGCCAGAGTGGAAGGCAGAATCCAATTAGCCAAATCCATTTACTTTGACCTTCACCATCACATCCCATGGACCAGGCTGGCACTGCAGGAGAAGATGAAGCTGTCTCTGGAACAGGGAGGATCAGAGAGACACTTCTATAGTCATTGATCAACAGAGAAATGGAATGGAGGGGAGATGGGGAGAATTTTAACAATGGGACCTATGTTAAACAGAAGAAAGAAGTTCTGGTGTGGTCTTGAACAATAGGGTGAACATAGTGTGCTGCATTTAAAAAAAAAACTAGAAGGGCCTTATTTTTGCAAAAAGTCATAAATAAACATTTGGGGAAATAGATATGTTTAATTTGATTTAAACATCACAGAATACGTACATGTACTAAAACATCATATGATACTAATAAATATGTACTATTTTTAAGTTTTATACATAAGCTATAAATGAATTTAATTTACATGAAAAATAAAGATATACGAGGGAGTTGCTTCAGTGATCCCTTTCGGAAATCACCCATATGGAGACAGAAGAGGAGGGAGTGAACTGTTCCATCCTAATGCTCAGAAGCCTTTTATAAATGAAGAATTTTATAGATTACTTTGATGGTGTCTTCTCATTTAATGGAAATACATAGCTCAAGTCATCCCTTCAAGGTAAAGAATTGGTGTTTGGGGGGAGCATGTAAAGCAGGACTAGATGCTAATTTTTATGTATCTCAATATTTTATTTAATAATGTGACAACCTAAGAATATTAACCTCCACTTAAAGAAAGTAATCAGCATCTGACAGCAAAAAATTGTTCTTTTTGCTCCTTGTTGCTATCATTTTAACTTTAGTAATAATGATATTTTTGTATTCATAATTTGCTTTCAAGTATTTGCATTTAAATGGTGAATAACGCTGTTTGCTCTTGTCCGTATTTTCAGAGAAGAGGAATCATACAAGGAACTCGTATTGGTATTATTCCGTAATGCAATGCTTTTGGATTACTAGAGCCAGTTTGGTGTGAGGGAATGAATCCATGACGGATTCACTATTGTTTCTACCTTGGAGGTAGAAGCTACAAATGGGGAGAAAGCAGGCAGGCAGCATGTAAGATAACAGCTTTGAAGAATTCAGCATAGAGTGGAGAAATTGGCTAAACTACCCTGTAATTTTTATTTAATGATTTTGCACCACACCGAGGGAGAGAGACAATTTCTCAAAAGTTCTTTGTTCAGAAGGGAGGAGGCAGATAGAAGAAATACCTATTGTTTATGGTTATTTGTCATTTCATAGGGTTCACTCACACTTGTGCACACATACAAGTACAGGCAAGGAAAGGCAAAGGAGAGAGAAGAGCAAAGATCATCTTGGGATTCAACTATAAAACAGATACTGGATCAGAGAAGAAAACGACTGGCAATCAAACCCCCGAATGACTCCACAGCGCCTTTAATTCTTGTCTAATCAAAGAGCAGCACATGGTGGTGAGCAATGGCCAGAGCGCCTGGAGATTATGCCAAGGGTGACTTCATTCAGAGAAATCTTGGCATGTTTCCTAACCTCTTAGCCTGAGGGGGAATTTCCTAAATTTTATTTGTGTTCTTCACCTGAGAGAATTGATGCCTTCAAGGGAGCACAAGACTGAGGCTAAACAGACATACAATAAAATTATCCTCGTTGGACGGGTCAGGAGCTGCCTGATAACTCGGGCTACGCCTACATCAATCACAGAGCAGCAGGGGCTGAACTTGTCAAGGAGAGCTGAAGGTGGCAGGGCTTACAGCTGTAGGTCTTAAATAAAGGTGCAGAAGGCAGACCTTCAGCAAAGAAACTGAATACCGGGCTGTGAATACAGACCTCTGTTTATCCTTCTGTGTGTCTTGAAACTTTAGCAACCATGTGCATCTTTTCAGAGTAAATAACACACAATAAACTAATAAAGGTATGGGGTTATTTTTTCACTAAATATCTGAAGAGGAAGACTTGTTTTTCTTGCTCTCTTGAATGACTACAACTTTTTTTTCTGTCTTTTTAAAGGATATATTCAGGCTGATTGTTGAGTTCATGCACTAGATAAATAGAAAATAATATATTAAATTCTGTGGCACCATTTTCATTATTACTCATTTGATTTGATTCAAGCTTATAGAAAGTATTCTAGCAGGTTTTTAAGGAAACCAGAGTATGTTGTGGTCATCGGAATTTATGGAACTCTGCCCAATACCCTCAACTGGATTAGATTTTTGCTCTGCAAACAGTCTTATCTCCTAAGAGCTAGGACCTGAAATTAAATTATGAATTGATACTATCAATAGCAGAAATGTTATCTTGAGCCTGGGAGGCCAGAGGGCTGATTGAATCTCATTTGTCACAGATGGCTTTGCCGGTGATGGCTATGTTTGGGTGTGAGGCTGTGTTTAAATGTTGTACCCAGCAGGCTGGTTAGCTGAGCTGGTTAGCACAGGAAGCTGATGGAAGCTGCAACACAATCTCCTTGGTTCCTTAAGCCAGTCAGCTCTGCATTGTTTGGTAACAGTCTATCATCCTTCAGGGCCTATGTGGACATCACATAGCCCACTAATGATGCCAATAATAGAAGCACCTTTAGACCTGGAAAATTAATTTTCTTAAATTTGTTCTGACGCACAGTCTAATGAAATGGAATGGATAAGCCTTTCAATGTACTTATAAGCTTCTTTGAGAGTCTTTGGAAAGTTGCCATGCCTTCTCTCCATTTTGGGGTTTCTGTGCTTTGTCCAATTTGACCCATAAATGCTGACATTCAGGTAGCAAGCCTAGAATGCACGCCAACTACGTAACCACCACTAATAACTCACTGGCGTTGATGAGGAGGTCCATCATGAGAACTAAGTGCTCAAACTGAAGGGCAAATCTGATGCTGTTCTTATATTAACAGAATTTAAAACACACAGAAAGAGACACAAGAGTGATGCAGAAATGGATCTTCACCCAGAGACAAGGCAGCAAAGTGATGGTCCAGGGAAAATTATGAAGAAGCAGATATGAGGAAGTATGCATCCTGTGGCCCATTACAGTGCAGAGATGATTATGGCAAAGTAAAAACAATAACAAAAACAAAAACCATAACAGGAAGTAGCACTTGAGTGAGGTGAAAAAACAAAGTGAGTAATGCAGAAAGGAAGACAAATGACAGCCTGGTCTCCACAGCAAGGCTGTAAACCAAACGGCAACTCTTTCTCCTCCATGACCAGAGTGGGTACTGTGGGGATATTATGAAAACTACTCTTGTTTCTTGGAAGCCTGGCTATGCAGCTGTTTCTAATTTCTATTATTTTATTTTTACATCCCTATAATAAAACTGTCATTAAGAGTAAGCCAAAGGTGGCTTTGTGGTCCTAAACCCAAATATTTCATTCAGAAAGGCATTTTATTCCCTTGCGAATTAGTTTTTAAGTCAGAGATTCTCATTTAATATCTTCTGGTACATAACTGTCACTAACCTCTGTCCCCATTTGGGGTACTAGTCAGTCACTAAAGAACAACAAACTCAGGGGCTGGAGGGATGGCTCAGCGGTTAAAAACACTGGTTTGTTCTTGCAGAAGACCCAGGTTCTAATCCCAGCACCCACATGGCAGCTAACAACTGTCTGTAACTTCAGTCCCAGGGGATCCAACAGCCTCCTCTGACTTCCACAGGCATTGCAGAACACAGGTGCACTTACCTGCATGTAGGCAATACACATGTACACATAAAATTTTTTTAAAAAAGAGAAAGAAAAGAAAAACTCATTAAAGTCATACCACTATTGTAAGTAATTCTGCTTTAATTTGTAATGCACATTAAGTAAGAGACTTTCATTGTATTTGAAATCAGTGTAATTTCTTTCATTAATAAATAATTTCTCTTGGCTTTAAAATACTCCATAGCCAACAATATTTTGATAGTTTCTCTGAGATGTTATTTGGGGAAAAATCATGAACAAATATGAGCATATTTAGTTATACTGAGAGAGCCTATGAGTAGAACGGGCTTGAGACCACATTACTGCCTAGTGCTGGTCATGCCTCTGCCTTTCTCCAGTAGAAAGATATTGGAATTAAAAGCATGCTATTGTGTCACTCCAGGGTCATGAAGTTCTTCAAAAGATTATCCCACTATAGATATTATATAGCTAAATCTCATTTTTTAATACTCATATACTCATTAGATAGAATGGAACTCAAAAGAAGCATGGCTTCATGTATAGAAATCTATTTTGCATGCAATTTGTGTACATAGCTTGATTGTGTAGGAAGATTAATATTTGGTACTAATTAAGCAAATAAGAGTAGGGACACATGACAGAAAGATGTTGGGAAAAAACCCTTATCATTCAAAATCATGAGATGAAAAGGAGAAAAAAGATAATTTTCCAAAAGAAAATGAAATTCATTTTTTTTGTAGAATAAATAAAAAATCAACACCAAGACTGTTTGAATTTGAAAATAATATTTCTTTGGTAAATTTCTGTTCCAATTAAAAACTGAGACAGAGCTCTGTGCCCCTGGGTGGCACAGCCACTGGCTTCTTGGTGCCAGCTTCTTTCCTGAGTAAGTCCCACAGTGCCCACCCCAGCCTTGACTCCCCTGGCCTCACTACCCTCCCATCTTCTCTGCTCCATCTCTCCTCCTGGCCTGGGCACTGGCCCATTTCTTGTCCTGACACCCTAGGCCCCTGGACTGGCCTGTTTGTCCAGAATCCCCACTGCTTCCTGATCCTTTGCATCCAGAACAACCCAGTTCCTCCCAGTAGTCCTCAGGAGCCCTAGGGAGCCTCTTCTTGTCACCACCTCCCTTTGCATTCCTGGTGGCACAGCCACCAGCTTCAGAATCTTTCCTGGGTCCTGCTCCCCGGCCAGTCCAGCCCTCAAATTCCTGAGGGCAGCACATAAAGTTTACAAAAAGAAGAAGACTAAACTCAACAAGAGAAGGCTTGAGTCTCACACAAGAATCAGAAACTACAAAAGAAATTCACATGTCAAAGTCACAGAGAAAAAATAACACAAAAAAACAAAATACTATATCCCCATCAAGTACAAAAGTCTTCTAGAGGAGTACAATGAGAACCCCCTAGAGATAACACAGGACATGGAACTCAAAAGAACAATTACAAACATGCAAAATAATTCAGTGAATTTAAAGGACACATAGAGGAAGAAATCAGAAAACTGAAAAAAGATAGGGATAAACTTCTGAATGAATTCAGAAAAGAGTTAGAAATATTGAAGACTACTCAGGCTGAAATGAAGAAGGAAGTGAAACATTCAGTAAGCTAATTAGAAATGACAGGAGAAATCCTCACAAATAAGATGAATGAAATGGAAAACATACTATCAAGACTGGAAGATAAAGTGGACTAATTAGACTACTCAAGCAAAGATTATGAAAAATTTAAGAAGACACAAGAATGGAATATGCAGGTTTGTATGACACCATAAAAGACCAAACTTATGAATCGTAGGCATAGAGGAAGGAGAATAAACTCAGAATAATGGTACAGACCAGATCTTCAACAGGACTGTAGAAGACAGTTTCCCAAAATTAAAGACAGACATGCCCATACAAATACAAGAAACATATAGAACACCAAATAGACAAGACCAGAAAAGAAATGCTCCACAGCACATCATAGTAAAAACACTAAACTTACAGAACAAAGAGAAAATATCGAAAGCTGCAAAAGAAAAACAAGTCACATATAAAGGAAAACACATCAGAAATACAGCTGACTTTTCAGTGCAAACTATGAAAGCCAGAAGAGCCTGGACCAAAATATTTCCAGTTCTAAATGACCACAGATGCCAACCCAGATTACTTTACCCAGCTAAAATGTCTATTATAGTTGAAGGAGAAGAAAACTCTTTCATGACATAAATAGGCTGAAAGTGTTTATGTCCACACAACCAGCCCTTCAGCCCTTCACTTGAAGCAATACAAAGACCTGATGAAAGGAACTACTATACCCAAGGGGTTACGGAAAGAAGCTCAATGAAATTATAACTGTGGAAATGCACAGCTATACCAAGAATGTGAACAGAAGTAAAAATGACAGAAACCAATACACATCTTTCATTAATAACTTTAAATATCAATGGACTGAACTCACCAGTCAAAAGACACAGACTAGTTGAATAGATTAAGAAACAAAACACATCTTTTTGTTGTCTGAAAGAAACTCATCTTACTTTCAAGTACAGGCACTAATTTGAGGTGAAAGGATGGAAAAATATACCTAGCAAATGGTACTAAGAAAAGAGTAGGCATTGCAATTCTAATATCTGATAAAATAAAGTTTAAACTAAGACTAATCAGAAGAGATAGAGAGGATCATTTCATTCGGATCAAAGGAACAACAGGCCAAGAAGATATTGCAATCATGAACATATATTCACCAAATTCTGGTGCACCCAACTTCATAAAAACAATACTAGAGGACTAAAACACCCAGATTAATTCCACCTCATTAATAGTAGGGGACTTCAGTATCCCACTATCTCCATTAGATAGGTCAACAGGACAGAGAATTAACAGAGAAATATCTGAATTAAACAATACCATACATCAAATGGGCCTAACAGATATCTACTGCATATTCCACCAAAGCACCAAATATACTTTCTCTTCAGAACCCCATGGAACTTTCTCCAAAACTGACCATATACTGGGGCACAAAACAAGTGTTAAAAAATACAAATAAGTTGAAATAATTCCATAAATTGAAATAATTTCATGCAGTCTATCAGACCACAATACAATAAAGTTTAAAAATCAACACCAGAAAAAACCCTAATAACTGCATGAACACATGTAGATTAAACAACACACTCCTGAATGATGAATGGGTCAAAGGAGAAATTAAGAAAGAAAAATATTCCTCGAACTGCCTTTTTGGAGCCAGCAGCTTGCCTGGGTACATTTGGCTACTGTGCCCACTGTGCCTTGACTCCCCCAGCCTCATTCATCCTCTCAGCTCCCCCTCCCCATCTCTCCTCCTAACAGGGGTACTGGCACTTTTCCTGTCTTGACACCCCAGATCTCTAGACTGACCTCTTGGCCAAAACTCTCCATTGCTTCCTGATTCTTTGAGTCCAGACTAACACAATTCCACACTCCAGTCTCTACCACCCTTTGCATCTATGGGCAGCCCAGCCCCACAGCTTTCTGGAGGTAGCAGCTTGCCTCAGTAATTTTGGCTGTGCCCAGTATGCCTTGATTCCCCCAGCCTCATTAAACTACCCAGCTCTCCCACACCATCTCATCCTAGCAGGGGCACTGGCCCATCTCTTGTTGTGACACCCCAGACCCATGGACTGACCTCTTAGCCCAGAATCCCCACTGCTTCCTGATCCTTTGCATCCAGATCAAACAAATTCCTCCCTATAGTCCCCAGGAGCCCTTGGCCTCTTCTTGCTCCCACCTCCTTTTACATCTCTGGGGGTCAGCATCATTCCTGGGCCCTGCTCCCAGGCCAGGCCAGACCTCAAATTCCTGAGGCCAGCATCTTTCCTGGAGGCATCTATAACTTAGGAGAAAACCTGAGATCATCTGTTCCTCATCGAATTTGGGCTTCTGTGGGAACTTCTGAGCAGCAAGACGAAAGCAATTTGGCCACTCCAATGTAAAATCAAAAGCAAGAACATGAAGCCTAGACCAACCAGCTTTTCATGCCCAACAAGTAAACCACAAAGGCACATAAAGTTTATAAAAAGAAGCAGACATAAACTCAAAAAGGGAAGGATTTAGTCTCACTCAAGAACTAGAATCTACAAAAGAAATCCACATGTCAAAGTCACAGAGGAAAAATAAAATGAAAAATCAAAATAATACATCCCCACCAAGTACCATCATACCATCAGTCTTCTAGAAGAGTACAGTGAGAACCCTGTAGAGATAACACAGTACATGGAAACTCAAAAGAACTATTATAAACAGTGTATTTAAAGACCACACAAAGAAATAAATCAAAGAACTGAAAGAAGATAAGGATAAACTTCCGAATGAATTCAGAAAAGAGTAGAAATAGTGAAGAATGCTCAAGCTGAAATGAAGAAGGAAGTGAAACACTCAATAAGCCTATTAGAAATGGCAGGAGAAAGCCTCACAAATAGGATGAGTGAAATAGAAAACAGAATATCAACACTGGAACATAAAGTGGAAGAATTAGACCACTCAAGCAAAGATTATGAAAAATTTAAGAAAACACAAGAATGGAATATGCAGGAATTGTGTGACACCATAAAAAGGCCAAATTATGAATAATAGGCATACAAGAAGGAGAAGAATCTCAGGATAACGGTATGGACCAGATCTGCAACAGGATTGTAGAAAAAATTTCCCCAAATCAAAGAAATGCATGCCCATACAAATATAAGAAGCATATATAACATCAAATAGTAAGGACTATAAAAGAAACTCTCCACTGCACATCATAGTAAAAACACTAAATGTGAATAACAAAAAATACTGAAAGCTGTAAAAGCAAAACAATAAGTTAAATATAAAAGAAAACCCATCAGGATTACAGCTGACTTTTCAACACAAAATATGAAAGCAAGAACAGTGTGGACCAAAGTATTCCCAGTTCTAAATGACCACAGATGCCAACCTAGATTACTTTACACAGCCAAAATGTCTATTAGAGTTGAAAGCAAAATGAAAAATCTTCCATGAAATAGTGTAAAATAATTCATGTCCACAAAACCAGTCCCTCAGCGAGTTCTTGAAGCAATACAAAGACCTAAGGAAAGGAATGACAAAACTCAAGGGGTTAAGGAAAGAAACTTAATGAAAATAATAACTATGGAAATGCACAGCTACACCAAGAATGTGAACAGAAATAAAAATGGCAATAATCAATATAGGTCTTTCATTAATAACTTTAAATATCAATGGGCTAAACTCCCCAGTCAAAAGACACAGACTAGTTGAATGGATTAAGAAACAAAACTGATCTTTTTGTTGTCTGCAAGAAACTCATCTCACTTTCAATAACAGGTACTACCTTAAATTGAAAGGATGGAAAAAATATACCAAGTGAATGGGATTAAGAAAAAAGCAGGTGTTGCAATTCTAATATCTGACAAAACAGACTTTAAAGTAAAACTAATCAGAAGAGATAAGAAGGGTCACTTCATTCTAATTAAAGGAACAATTAACCAAGTAGATAATGCAATCATGAACACATATGCACCAAACTCTGGTGCACCCAAATTCATAAAAACAATACTACAGGACTTTAAGACATAGATTAACCCCGACTCAGTAATAGTGGGGGACTGTCTCCATTAGACAGGACAACTGGACAAAGAACAAACAGAGAGACATATGGATTAAATGATATCATACATCAAATGAACCTAACAGATATCTTCAACTAATCAAAAGAGATAAAGAGGGATACTTCATTCTGATCAAAGGAACAATTGTCAAAGAAGATGTTACAATCATGAACATATATTCACCAAATTCTGGTGCACCCAACTTCATAAAATCAATACTATAGGACTTTAAGACCCAGATTAATCCCAACTCATTAATAGTGGGGAACTTCAATACACATTGTCTCCATTAATTAGGTCAACAGGACAGAGAATTAACAGAGAGGCATCTGAATTTAAAAAATACCATATATCAAATGGGCCTAATATGCATCTACCGAATATTACATCCAAGCACCAAAGAATATAGTTTCTAATCAGTGCCCCATGGAACTATCTCCAAAATCAACCATATACTGGGACACAAAACAAACCTCAGCAAATATGAAAAGATTGAACTAATTCTATGCATCCTATCAGACCACAATGCAATAAAGCTTAAAGTCAACACCAGAAGAACCCTAGTAACCATGTAAACACATGAAGATTAAACAACACACTCTTGAATGATGAATGTGTCAAAGGAGAAATTAAGAAAGAAATAAAGGTATTACTGGAACTAAATGAAAGGGACAATACAACACAACAAAACCTCTGGGACAGGCTGAAAGCAGTCCTTAGAGGGAAGTTTATAGCTCAAGTGCCTATGTTAAAAAAATAGGAAAGAACACAAATAAATGACTTAACATTGAAACTCAAGACACTTGAAAACAATAGCAAATGAAGTCTAAACCCAGAAGACAATAAGAAATAACAAAAATCTAAGCAGATATGAATGAAATAGAAAAAAACAAAAACAACAATGAATCAATGAACCCAAGAGCTTGTTCTTTGAAAAGATGAACAAGATTGACAGACCACTAGCCCACTTAACCAAAAGAAAGAAAGAGAACCTCCAAATCAACAAAATCAGAGATGAAAAGGTGAAACACCACAAGAGGCATCAAAAAGATCCAGAATATTATAAGCAAATACCTTAAAAACACATATGCTACTAAATTTGAAAACCTAAAAGAAATGGTCCAGTACCTAAAAGCTTAAACAGATCCATAACACATAAGGAAATTGAAACAGTAATAAAAAATTTCCCAGGAAAAAAAAAAAAAAAAGCCCAAGACCAGATGGATTTAAAGCAGAATTCTGCCACACATTTAAAGAAGATCTACATCCAATACTACTTAATTTATTCAAAAAGATAGAGATGGAGGGATATTTCCAAATTCCTTCTCTGAAGTCAATATCACTCTAATACCAAAGCCAGGTAAAGATACAACCAAGAAAATAAACTATAGACCCATATATTTAATGAACATAGATGCAAAATTTCTCAACAAAATACTTGCAAACCACATACAGACACACATCAGAACAATCATCCACCATGGTCAAGTCAGCTTTATTACAGAGATGCAGGGATGGTTCAATATAAATAAGACAATAAACGTCATAAATCATATAAATGGATTCAAAGACAAAAATCACATGGTCATCTCAATAAATATGCACAGAAGGCCTTGGACAAAATTCAACATACACTTATGTTCAAAGTTATAGAGGGAATTGTACTGGAGGGAACATATCTCAACATAATTAAAGCCATATACAACAAATCCACAGCCAGTATCATTCTAAATGGAGAAAAACTGGAAGCATTTCCATTAAAATCAGGAACCAGACAAGGCTTTCCACTATCACCACTCCTAACATAGTGCTTGAAACTCTTGCAAGAACTATAAGACAAGAGAAGGAAATTAAAGGAGTAATAAATGGAAAAGAAGAGATCAATTATCCCTTTTTGCAGATGATATGATATTATACCTAAAAGACACCAAAAATCCATCAGAAAACTAGAAATTAATAACATGTTCACTAAAGTGGCAGGTTACAAAATTAATCTACAAAAGTCTGTAGCCTTTCTATATACCAATAACAAGCAATCAGAGAAAGAACACATGGAAACACTCCCTTTTACAATAGCTGCAAAAAATATTGCAGAATAAACCTGATGAAAGACACTAAAGAGCTCTACAATGAAAATTTTAAATCTTTAAAGAAAGAGATTGAAGAAGACATCAGATGATGGAAAGACCTCCCATACTCATGGATTGGAAGAATTAATATTGTGAAAATTCCCATCCTACCAAAAGCCATTTATAGATTCAATGAAATGTCAATCAAAATCCCCAATGACATTCTGAACAGAGTTGGAAAAAAATCATCCTAAGATTCGTATGGAAGCACAGAAGTCCTCGGATAGCTGAAGCAACCCTGAGCACTAAGAGCAATGCTGGAGGTATTACTGTACCAGACTTTAAACTGTATTACAGAGCTATAGTAATAAAAACATGGTATTGGCACAAAAATAGACCCATAAATCAATGGAACAAAATTGAAGACCCACATATGAGTATACGCAATTTCAGCCACCTGATATTTGACAAAAGGGCCAAGAACAGTCCCTGGAAGAAAGACAGCATGTTCAGCAAATGGTACTGGTAAATCTGAATCTCCACCTGTAGAAGAATGAAACACCTATCTTTCACCTTGCACAAAATTCAACTCCAAATGAATTAAAGACCTCAAAGTGAAGCTGAAACTTTGAAACTGTTAGAAGAAAACATTAGCAATAACCTACAAGATATAGGTGTAGGAAAGGGTTTTCTAAATTGGACATCTATGGCTCAGGAATCAAGGTCAAGAATCAACAAATGGAACTTCATTAAACTAAAAAGCTTCTGTACATCAAAAGAAGCAACCAAGGAAGTGAAGAGAAAACCCATAGAATGGGAGAAAACCTTCATCAGCAACACATCTGACAGAGGTTTAACATCCAGAATATATAATGATCTCAAAAAACAAATAATCAAGAAAGGAAGTAACCCAGTTAAAAGATGGGCTAAGGAGCTGAACAGAGTTCTCAAAAGAAGGAATAAACAGAGCTAAGAAGCATCTTAAAAGTTGTTCAACATCAGTAGTAATTAGGGAAATGCAAATTAAAACCACTTTAAGATTTCATCTTACCCCAGTCAGACTGGATAAGACCAAGAGAAAAAATGCTACCAAATATTGGAGAGGATGTGGGGAAAGTAGAACACTCATCCACTGCTGATGGGATTGTAAACTTGTTCAACTCCTATGGAAAGCAGTATGGAGAACTCTTAAAAAACTACAAATGAACATACCATTTGACCCAGTTATACCACTCCTTGGCATATACCCAAGGAACCTATCCTATTGCACAGACACTTATAAATCTATGTTTATTGCTGCTTTTTTCACAATAGCTAACAGATGGAAGAAACCTAAGTGTCCCTCAACTAATGAGTGGATAATGAAAATGAGGTTCATTTATATGATGGAATTTTACTCAGCAGTAAAGAAAGATGAAATCATGAAATTTACAGGTAAATGGATGGAATTAGAAACTGTTCCACATCCATACTTCACATCTATACTAAGTGAAGTAACACAGTCTCAGAAAAACAACAACAACAAAAACATGTATGTTCTCCCTCATATGTGTATCCTAGCACCAAATCCTTATAAGTGAGTATGTATCGAGATATAACTACAGGAACCAGGATAATGAAAAGGAATTAGGGAAGTAAAGGAAAAGAAAAAATGTGAAAGAAAAGAACAGTAGGAAATGGGCATTAATAAGGGAGATATGGATAAAAATGGAGTTATTTTAAGAGGAGGGGGGAGGAAGTTTATACAAGGTTACCTTGGGGACAAAGGGAAAGAAGGAGCTCATGAGAGATGGGTCCATAGGAGAAGGGTATTATTAAGGGAGAAATGGGTAAAATGGGGCCACTTTAAATGGGGAAACCATGGTGGAAGGGCTAGATGATGCAAGAAATAAATAATGCCTAGCTAGTTTTAAAAAACCAGAGAGAACCATATTAAGTGAACAACCTACTGACAAATTATACATACAAGTAGCTCAAGGAATATAATACATGTCCAGGCAAGGTTTATCAAGGTTTGGTCTTTGCCATGGTAATTAAAAGTACCAGACTGGTGGAACTAACCTTGGATGTTTAATAGACATACTATGAGGCCTATTCTAATTTGGTCAGAGGGACATAAAGGACTGTTTCTGTTCCTTGCCCCCCTAGGTTGACTAAGTTTCAGGGGATTATGAGCATCTCTCAAAATGTCCTGTAACTGTGGTGAGTCACCTGTCCTCTTGATCAAGGTGGCCATGGAGACCCGCCCAAATGGGCTTGAATCAGTGTCCAGTCTACAAAGAGGAGGGTCAACACAGAGGAAACATTTCCTCCATGCTTCCAAGTGAAGCCAGCCATGGCTGAGTAGGTCCTTTGCCTTATCTTCACATAGATGGAACTGGTAAAAGAAAGGAGCCAGGGGCTCCTCCCAAGCCCATGTGACCCCTGAGGAACAGATCCTCACATGACCTTAAGCGTAAAAATAAATTAGTTTATCTGGGTCAACTGTACGGTCTTAAACACCCATAAGGAAAGTATAACCAAAGATTAAAGGGACCAATATAATTCTTTAAGAGTTCATGTGTATAGCTAAAGGCTTCATAATAATAAACAATGCCAGACAGGACATACCTTCGTTTGAGTTGTTCCCCAGTGTGTCCCAAGAGACTCCCAGACAGTAACCCAGCATAGAAATGGGAAAATGAACAGCATACCCCAATCTTATCTAAAGGAATATTGGCAACTGATTGCCACTAGATAAGGAAAATCTAAAACAAGGAACTCTAGATAGGTTGACTAAATTCAGTGAATGGATAAGCATTGAGGAATGGTTGCAGGTGCCAACAACAGAGCGGACAGTAACGATGATCACAAAGTATGTGGGCTCCAGTGGGTGGGGGGGAGGCTCTGGGAGGGTGCCATTTGGGGTGTGTTATATAGATAAGATTGTTTCAGATATTCTTATAAAATATGCAGAGAAAAATCAACAAATAGAAAAAATGAGTTATATTTGATGAATAGCATAGAAATTTGCTTCATGTTAGTTAGTAGAGGCAAAAAACTTTACCATTGAAATCTACCTGATGACTTTATATCCATACTTAGATGCCAAGGATCCAAAGTGTAATTGAATGTGACTAGTAATAATCGGATACATAGAGATTAGAGACATGTTGAAACATCTAAGTGCTAGTACCATTAAAAATGAGGTTTTCTGTATGAAACAGTATATTTTAAAATGAAATGGAAATCTTTTTTAAAGCTTAAAACCTCATTCAATTTTATTTCTTACAGGGTTTATACTGAGTTCAATATTGTATAACTGTATTAATTTAACTGTAAACCTAAATAATTACAGCCAGTTTTGAAAGAGATGCATCTTTGTTCTTGATATTGTTATTGAATATGTTAAAGCTTGTGGTGGTTTGAATGAAAATGTCCCCCATATGCTCCAAGTATTTGGACAAAACCTCATTCAATTTTATTTCTTACAGGGTTTATACTGAGTTCAATATTGTATAACTGTATTAATTTAACTGTAAACCTAAATAATTACAGCCAGTTTTGAAAGAGATGCATCTTTGTTCTTGATATTGTTATTGAATATGTTAAAGCTTGTGGTGGTTTGAATGAAAATGTCCCCCATATGCTCCAAGTATTTGGACTTTGGACCGATTGCAAGGGGAGGGAGTTTTTATAGGTTTTAGACAAGGGGAGGAGGGAATAACAGAGTTACATTTTGATTGGTTCGAGGAGTCCGCTAGCGCCAACACACTTTTGAATTGATTGGTTACAAGGGATGCAGTCCTGGGGGCTTCTCATTGGTGGGTGCTACTCTCAGAGCTGTGGAATGTGCTGACTGTAATCTGTAGAGCCAGACGTCTCTGTTTTACCTTATAAGGCTGCTATGTGTCTGGGCTTGCTTCACCTATAGCCTCCTGGGGTGGAGGTGGCAGGTGGAGATTACAACATGCCTGTACATGTTCAGGCTTGCCTGAAACAGCTAGTCAGAATGGGGTCAATATAGTTTGTCTTTTTAACCAAGCAATCAAGCAGTTTACAGAAGTGAAAAGGAGCAGTTAGTCCTAGAGAATGAGGGTGGTCTCCTGGGATTAAGGGGGCATAGTCCAGAGCAGGGGAAATTTAAAAGAAACCAAAGCCCTTATGGCTTTTCAGTTTTAGAAGGTGGGGCTATCCTGGAGGAAGCACATCACTGGGGGTGGGCTTAGAGAATTCTAAAGCCTTGCCAGATCTCCAGTAACTCTCTTGCTTCCTGTTCTGTGTGATGATGTGAGAGCCTAGCTCCTCTGCTTCTGCTCCAGCCACCTCCAACCACCATGCCTCCCTCCCACAATGGAGTGTAATTCCCCATGGAACCATAAGCTCAAATAAACTCTTCCTTCTATAAATTGCTGTGGTCAGTGTTTCTATCATAGCAACAGAAAAGTGGCTGATACAATGCTGTAATGAAATGCTTCTTCTATTCATGTGGTTATTAAACAAATAATTAAAAAAAAGAACAGAGTGAATGACTGGTTGTCCAAGGAGTGTTGATGGGTGCACCTTTTAAGGGCCAAAGTGATCAGTTAGAGAGAGGAATGATGTGGAAATATCAGAGGGAGGAGCAGCTGGGAAGGACAGAGAGACTTGTATGGTGGCCACTTCATTTTGCACTGGAATGACCCTGAAGCAACAGAGGCAGCAACAGCAAAACTCTAAGAAGAAAGCTGGTCATCATATGGGAGAATTGGAAACCACTGCAAAGACAAACAGAGTCCACATTCAATCATACATCTGCACCTAAAATGCAAAACTACCTCCTCTGTGGAAAGTGGTACTCATTCCAGTAGAAATGAAGACTCGGTAAGTCTTACTGTGGCATGTGTCAGAGGACGGAGAGGGAGGATGTAATGAGGAGGCATGACACTGATACCTGGGCTTAAAATCTACTGCCTCAGTAGATCTGGGCTTCATATATCAAAAGGGAAGTAGATGGGTCACAGAAGCAAATGCTATGTGAGAAGAAAATATGGTTAGAGCTTTCTCTTCCCCTCCCCGCCTGCCTTCGCTCTCTCCTTCCTCTTTTGCTTTTCTTTCTCTATGATTTGAAATTTTTAAAACCATTTTTTACTTGAACTAATTTTAGAGATTTAAAAAAGTTGTAAAAACACTTGGAGTCCTCCATATCTGTCTCCTTTTATGAATACTTGGTAGTCAAATCTATTTATTTAAACCAGAAGTTAATGTTAATGCAATACCATCAACTTACAAACTTAGTTGATTTTTCAGTTGTATCATGAGCATATTTTTCAAAGTTCTGATCTAATGTAAGAGCTCACATTGATTTTAGGTGGCATGGCTCCTTAGATACCAATCTCATGACATTTGAGAATCACTATCTAGTTATTTCAGAGAATGTGATTTGCACTGAAGTTTTCCTTTCTTGGCAACAAGATTTCAGTAATGAGGTTGTACTCTTCCCAGGGTACCATATTGGTAGGCAAATGAGTTTTCCTTTTTTGCATGTGTGCATGTGTGTGTGTGTTTGTGTGTGTTTGTGTGTTATGGATTTATATGTATGTGCATGTTTGCATATATGAGAGCCCATGTATGTGTGGCTACAGGTGCACATGAGTGTGCTTGAAAATATGTGTGTGTACACATGACGAGGCCAGAAGTTGATGCTAGGGTCTTCCTCAAGCATTCTCCATGTTCTTTCCTGAGGCAGAGTTGTTCACTGAATCTAGAGCTTGACAATTCTGTCTAATCTAGCTAGCTAGCTTGCCCTAGGGGTCCCCAGTGTTCACCTTCCAAGTACAGGGATTACAAGTAGGCCACCATGCTTGGCTGGCTTTTATGTGAGTTCTGGGCTTCCAAACTCTAGTCTTCATGTTGCATATCATGTACTTTATCCACTGAGGTGTGCCCTCAGCCCTATTTTGGTATGTCTTAGTACTAATGATGTTAACTTTGATCATTTGCTTAAGGTGACAATGGCAGATTTCTCCACTGCAGTTACAATTTTCTCTTTGCAACTACTAAGACCTGTGGGAAGATAGTGTGCATGGCTCTGTAGATATCCTATTCATCATAATAATCTGCCATCTAATTTGAGCAGGAACAATGATTACAAACTAGCATTTGACAAATGATTTTTCTATTTCCTTGTTCTATTTTATTATTTGAAATGCTAGTGCCAGGAAGTGTTATCCATTCTCTGCCACTCATTGGCTCTCAGAAATTTCCTTTTATCCACAAATCCCATTCTCCCTTCTATTCAAATTATGCCTCCATCACATTTTTGTCACTGAAGTCCCCAAGGTTGGTGATGAACATGAGTTTATTGGCCCTCTATATGCTACCCCACCCTCGAAGCTTCTTTTGCTTTGTCTTTGCCTTTGCTGATTGACTTGTCCTACTGCTGTGGACTTTCAGGCTATTTCACTTGATGTTTCACTCACTCTGCTGAACTCTACTGGTTCTGCTTTTCAGTGTTGCATTCTTATCTGCCTACAGCCCTCACATAAGCTTGGATCTACCAGAAGTTATTCTTACTTTTAGAAAACCAATTTTATTTGAATCAACAAGTTCAAAAAGAGTATGGCTCAATGGTGGGAATTTTGCCTGACAGCTTCTAGTCTTTCTTCATTCAGGAATGATTTTCATTATGGTGTGATTTCTTTCATTGTGTGGGTTTAGTGGGGTTAACTGGAAAGGTCATCAGCCTTCCCCAAACTTAGATGAACATCATCATCCAATCAAGGCCGTCTATTCTCTCTCCTGGGACTCTGACCACGAATGGGATAAGGCAAAGAAAGAGAGACCAGGCAGAACAAAAGTATTTGGAACATGCTGGTTTCCATAATGGAGCCCTAAATATACAGTTAATTAATTTGTGGTAATGAGATAGCTGGGGCATTCCTCATTTCTATATGGTTGCTTCCTAATTCTTAAGTTCTCTTTTGAATGTATGTTTTCTGATACTCTGTGAATAAATACATTGTATGTATCTTAGCAAGAATCATTTTTCTGTAGCTTTAGGTGAAGAAAACCCAGTACATCAATACCCTCTCATAAGAAAAATCTAGGAAATATTACTTGTTTCTCAATACTAAAGACTTCAGGAAAGAAATGCTGGGTCCTCTGTTGATACCTGAAGTTGTAGCTAGCCATAGAGATTGACTTTTCCTAACAGACAGTAGCTGATTATTCAGGGACAAGAGCATTTCAGATTATGTATGCAGACTTCACAAACATCCAGTGAAGGTTAACATCCCTTGCATCCAAAATTCTGAGTCTTTCTCTGTCTGCTGGGTTCACTTCTAAACTCCCCCATCCTGTTTCCATCACTGGGATCCCACGCTTCTTTGTGTGTCTCATCAACCTGAATGACCATGATCTCTCTTATCTTTCACAATCTATGTAAAAGCATGCTTCAGCTGCTGTTCATGCCCAGACATTTATCTGGACTGCCACGCTAGTTTCAAGACTCCTTTATTGGCCCAATTGTCCCCTAACCTCTTAACTGAGAGTAGAATAGAAAATACAAGTTGATAGACTCATATTTTCTCCTGCCTTTGTTAGAGCTGGAAGAAAGAAGTTATTATTGTTATTATTTTTGGATTTTTTTTTAAAGACTGTGTTTTAGTATGTAGCCCAGGCTTGCCTGGCATTCACTGTGTAGCTCAGGTGGGTCTCAAACAAATGGTGATTGTTCTGTCTTAGCCTCTTGGATGCTAGGATTACAGGAAGCAAAATATTCTAAATAGATTCTGTCAAAACTAGAGAAAATGGTCATCAATGTATGGAAATGTCTTTCATTCCTTGAAAATGCATAGTGGAGCTGCAAATGGGGCATGATATTCTTTGTGGACCACATCCTTCAATTTCAAGGCTAAAATTTACTTCATTCCTTTCATAAGTGTACAACCCTCTGTTACAACAAATTATAGTAGTCTCCTTTTATGTGCAGTTTTATTTTCTGCTATTTTAGTTATTACGGTAAGTTGTGATGACAAATATTAAATGGAAAACTCTTGAAGTAAGTGATCTATTAGTTCTAAACCGCATGCTATTTTGTTCTCGCCGGTCACCATGTGGGCTCTGGGAATCAAACATCAGTCATCATCCTTGACACTAAGCACCTTCACCCACTGAGCCATCTCACCTACTCCTTGCATACTGCTCTGGATAGCCAGATGAACCCTTATCATCCTATGCCATCATTCCCAGGACATGGCTCATTTCTTTGTCTAGTACATCCAAGTTGTATATGCTACCTTAATCACTTAATCACTTAGCAGCCACCTCAGTTATCATAACTACTATTCTGACCATGCTTATGCTCCGGTAACACTTAAACACTTACTAATGGCATCAAAACATGAGTAGTGATGCTAGCAATTCAGATATGCCAAATAGAAGCTGAACAGTGCTCCCTTATATTAAAAAGGTAAAAAATGTTGACTTAATAAGGCAAGAAAAATGATAATATTCTGAGGTTGCTAAGATCTATGGTAAGAATGATTCTTCTAACCAATAAAATTATGAAGGAAAAAGAAATTTATTACAATATTGTGATCATAACTCAAGCAATGTATGATAAAGGCTTGATAAAGATGGAAAGACATTAAATTATAGAACTTGGTGCCATCCGTGGTTCCAGGCATCCACTGGAGATTTTAGAATGTATCCCAAATAGGAAGATTGGGCTAAGAAAATCCTTCACCCCCACATCACCTGGTGATAAAGACAGTATGTAAATATTTTACTATTTGAGACATTTATGATAGTTAAGGGTAAAAGACAAATTTCACAAAGGCTTATCTGGTTGACATGCAAATTGTTGCACTTTATATAAACTACAGTTCTACAGGCAACTATATTAAAATGAATGAGATAATTTTATGGCTCAATACTGAAAAACATAGTATGTTCACATCAATTTTAAACTATCTTCTGAAAGCAAAAGAAGACAATCATGTCAGCATGGAGTCAAGCAACGGGAAAACTACTCTAATATTCATGTATCATGTCATTATGTTTTATTTTGGAAAACTTTGGGACATGGGGGTGGAGCAGGCATACTCCTTTGTCCATCTCTTCTCCAAAGTAGGACACATTCTGTCCCTCTGAAAAGGTCATGTGTAGCCCATTACTCAGTCATTCCTGGAGCAGATGGGGTCAGAACTACTTAGAAGCAGGGCAGATATGATGGTTAATATCATATTTTACTAATATTTCATTTTGATTTGAAGCTTTGGTATAAAGATATCCTTCATTAGTGGAAGTGCTGCCATAGAGCATTGGACAGACCTCTTAGAGTGATGTGGTCCAAAGAGTCATTATTAAATCACTGAACTCCTTCCCTGTGTTCCTGGGGCTGCTGAATATAAAGAAAAATACTCTTCAAAGGGAGCAGAGAACTTCATCCTTTGCAGTGTTTTTCCTCTCTAAGTCTACTTGCACTCCTTCCGCAATGCTGCCTACAGGCTGACTTCCCTGCTCTGCATACTGTTCAGATTTGCTTGCTTAGTCTTCTTCCCTGCTGGGCTGCATATTCCTTGAGCACAGACGTTGCATTTTCAAGTTTCCATTACAAGAACTTAGGGAGGATTGGGTCCATACAAGATGTTTAATCACCATTTCTAAAATAAAATTTTCTTCTTTTAAATAAATAATTTATTGAGAATTTCATATATGCATATAAGGTGTTTTGATCAAATCCATGCCTACTCCCACCCCTCCAACTCCTCCCATATTTCCCATCATTTTTTTTTCTGATAACTTCATGTACTCTTTCTTATTCTTTAATTTTTTATGGCAATTTTGGCTACTCTAACATTCCCTCTTCTGAAGAGCTAACACTAAAATCTTTTAAGGATTAGAGAAAAGCTCCCAAATATTTTTGACATTTTTGGCCTTTGGAATGGGGTAGGTTACTAAGAAGCCCAATGCATTGTGACTTTCAGCCAAGAAACTGGCTGCTTTTCTTTGGGGTCTTTTTACCCTAACTGCCTAGTGAATTCCTACATCTTTATCATACCATCCTCTGAAGAGGTTACCCACATTGTCAATAGGGAATCAGAATGCAGACTGCTCTGGCTTCTTCCATGCTGAACAGGGATACAGTGTGAGGCAATTGGAGTATTTCTTCAGTGAATCTATCTAAAAGGCTCCCATATTGCATAACTCTTATCTCAAGGAGGGAAAGAAAAGTCTTTGAATTGTGAATAGGAGATGTGAAGGAGAAGTAAAGGCAAGAGTAATTAGCATTACAAATACTAGACAGGGAACTACAAAAAAGTCAGAACAGGGCAATTTTCAAATATTCATATGAGAGTCCATTGGAATTTCTTGACAAGGACTTCCAAAACCATCCTTCTATTGGGTTCC
>NW_008330501.1:319072-348162 GCF_000622305.1 Nannospalax galili
CCTTGAACTCTTAAAGAAATATACTGATGACTTTACTCTTTGGTTATACTTTCTTTTTTGGTATTTAAGACCATATAGCTGGCCCAAATAAATCAATTAATTTTTACACTTAAGGTCATTTGAGAATCTGTTCCTCCAGGGTCACAGGGAGCTCCTGGCTCCTTTCTTTTTACCAGTTCCATCTATTTGAAGATAAGTCAAAGGTCCTCCTTGACCATGTCTGGCTTCACTTGGAAGCATGAATGAGATGTTTTCTCTGAGTTGACCCTCCTCTTTTTAGACTGGACACTGGTTCAAATTCATCTGGTGGGGTCTCCATGTCCTCCATGAACAAGAAGACAAGTGATTCACCAGAGTTACAGGACATTTTTGAGAGATGTGTCATAATCCCCTGGAACTTAGTCAACCTTGGAGGGCAAGGGGAAAAAAACTGCCCTTTTAGTCCCTCTGACCACATTAGTACAGGCCTCAAACTATGGCTGTTAAACATCCAATAAGGTTAGTTCTACCAGTCTGGTACTTTTAATTATCATGTGCTATATAGATAAGGTAAAAAAGCAAATATTCTCTGATAAACCTTGACTAAATATATATTTTGTTCCTTAAACTAGTTGACTAAACTATGACCATAGAAATTTTAAAATTATGTGTATATTATTTTGTCTCATCCTTTATATATCATAACAAACCTACACAGACCTTCATCACTTGCCTAGGCTTTTCTGTTTATTTTGGAAAATATCTCCATTCCCATATCCTTTTAACATCTTTTCCTAATTCTCCTCCACATACACCTCTCAAGTCCATAGCTTTTTCTACATTTCCCACTGTGACACTCTTAATTTGGGTCACCTTCATTTCTCACTTGGGCAATGATACCACTTATTTCCTTTTAAGGTTCTATTGTCAAGCCAATGATTGATTAAAGTTTTACTGGGGAACCAATGAATTTATTGAGCTTACTTACTGAGATCACTGAGGGGTTGCTGAAGTGTATGTATGACCTGAGGGTATGCACACTGGAAAGCCTTTACCCAACATGGGTCATGCCTTCTCCTCCTAGCCGTCCTCGATTGTGCACTTTAGCCCTCCCTAAATCCAGGAGGCCATGTGTGATTAGGGTCAAATCACATAAAACTGGCTGGGAAGAGTGGCTAGATAATCCGGTGAGGGTCCAATGATCCTGATTGGAACATCCTTTATTGAATGAGCACAACTGTCAACAAGCCCAGTTGTGATGATGTTTAGCGATCAGGCTCAGCTGAAGTTGTTATGATGGCAGTTATTTCATGCAGAAGGGACTGCTGTATAGCATCATCTTATTAAAAGGACCTGGAATTTTAAAGGATTTGGTGCTAGGATCCACATATGTCCACATAGGGAGAACATACATCATTTGTTTTTCTGAGTCTGTGTTACTTCAAATAGTTTAACAGTTTCTAGATCCATCCATTTACCTGCAAATTTCATTATTTCATCTTTATTTACTGCTGAATAGAACTCCATTGTATAAATATACCATATTTTTGTTAACCATTCATCAGTTGAGGGGTACGTAGGTTACTTCCATCTCTTAGCTATTGTGAAAAGAACAGCAACAAACATGGTTGTACAAGTGTCTCTACAATAGGATGAATCCTTTGGGTATAGGCCAAGGAGTGATATAACCTGGTCATATGGTAGATCCACTTTTAGATTTTTAAGAGTTCTCCACAGTATTTTCTATAGATGTTGCATGAGTTTGCAATCCCACCAGCAGTGAATGAGTGTTCCTCTTTCTCCACATCCTTGCCAGCATTTGGTATCATTTGTTCTCTTGATCATAGCCAGTCTGATCGGGGTAAGGTGATAACTTAGGGTGGTTTTAGTTTGCATTTCCATAATTACTAACACTGTTGAGCACTTTTTGAGATGTTTCTTAGCCATCTTTATTTCTTCCTTTGAGAACTCTCTGTTTAGATCGTTTGCCCATCTATCTATTCATTGGGTCATTTGGTTTCTCAATTCTTTGTTTTTTGAGTTCTTTATATATTCTGGATGTTAAATCTTTGTTAGATGTGTCACTGGTGAAGATTTTTTCCCTTTCTGTGGGTTTTCTCTTCATTGATTCGATTGTTTCTTTTGCTCTACAGAGGTTTTTTAGTTTAATAAGGTCCCACTTGTTGGTTGTTGACCTTAATTCCTGAGCAACTTCTGTCCCATTTAGAAAATCCTTTCTTACATCTATATCTTGTATGTTACTACACCTATATCTTGTATGTTATATCTTGTATGTTACAATAGTTTATTCTAATAGTTTCAGGGTTTCTAGTTTCACATTGAGGTCTTTGATCTATTTGGATTTGGCTTTTGTGCAAGGTAAAAGATAAGGATCTAGTTTTATTCTTCTACAGATGGAGATCCAGCACCATTTGTTGAAGATGTTGTTTTTTTCTCCATTGTGTGTTCTTGGCACCTTTGTCAAATATCAGGCGGCTGAAATTGCTTGTACTCAGTTTGGATCTTCAATGATGTTCCATTGATCTATATGCCTATTTTTGTGCCAGTAACATGCTGTTTTTATGACTATAGCTCTGTAGTATACTTTGAGATCTGGTATAGTAATCTCCCCAGTGTTGCTCTTTGTGCTTGGGGTTGCTTTGGCTATCTGAGGTCTTTTCTGCTTTCATATGAATTTAAGGATTTTTTTTCTAATTCTGTGAAGTATGTCATGGGGATTTTGACTAGGATTGCATTGAATCTATATATTACTTTTAGTAAGATGGTCATTTTCACAATATTAATTCTTCCAATCCATGAGCATGGGAGATCCTTCCATCTCCTGCTGTCTTCCTCCATCTCTTTCTTTAACAATTTAAAATTTTCATTGTAGAGATCTTTAGTGTCTTTGGTCAGATTTATTCCAAGGTATTTTATTTCTTTCGCAGCAATTGTGAATGGGAGCATTTCCCTGTATTCCTTCTCCGATTGCTTGTTATTGGTATATAGAAAGGCTACTGGTTTTTGTAGATTGATTTTATAACCTGCCACTATACTGAAAGTGTTGATCAGTTCTAGGACTTTTCTGGCGGAACTTTTGGGATCTCTTAGGTATACTATCATATAATCTGCAAAAAGTGATAGTTTGTCCTCTTCTTTTCCAATTAGTACTCCTTTAAGTTCCTTCTCCTGTCATTTTGCTGTAGCCAGAGTTTCAAGAACTATGTTGAAAAGGAGTGGAGATAGTCGATATCCTTGTCTGGTTCCTGATTTTAATGGGAATGCTTTAAGTTTTTCTCCACTTAGAATGATGTTGGCTGTGGGTTTGTTGTATATAGCTTTATGTTGAGGTATGTTCCTTCCAATCCAGTTCCCTCTAGGACTTTGAACATAAATGCATGCAGAATTTTGTCAAAGACCTTTTCTGCATCTATTGAGATGAGCATGTGGTTTTTGTGTCTAAGTCCATTTATATGATTAATGACATTTATTGACTTGTATATATTGAAACATCTCTGTACCTCTGAGATAAAGCCTACTTGATCATGGTGAATGATCTTTTTGATGTGTGTCTGTAGGCGGTTTGCAAGTATTTTGTTGAGAATTTTTACATCTATGTTCATTAAACATATGGGTTTATAGTTTTCTTTTTTGGTTGTTTCTTTATCTGGTTTGAGTATTGGAGTGATGCTGGTTTCATAGAAGGAATTTGGGAGTTTTCCCTCTGTTTTTATCATTTCAAATAATTTAAGTAGTATTGGTTGAAGGTCTTGTTTGAATATCTGGTGGAATTCTGCTGTAAATCCATCTCGGTCTGGGCTTTTTTTCAGTTGGGAGGCTTTGTATTACTGGTTCAATTTCCTTATATGTTATGGGTCTGTTAAAAGTATTGATCTCTTCTTGGTTTAACTTTGATGGTTCCCATGATTTTACATATCCATCCATTTCTTTTAGATTTTCAAATTTAGCAGCATATAGGTACTTAAAATATTGCCTGATAATGGTCTGGATCTTTTGGATGTCTGTTGTGATGTTTCCCCTTTCAGCTCTGATTTTGTTGATTTGGATTTGCTCTTTCTTTCTTTTGGTTAACAGCACTATGGGTCTGTCTATTTTGTTTAGCTTTGCAAAGAACCAGCTCTTAGATTCATTGATTCTTTGTATTATTTTCTTTGTTTCTATTTCATTAATTTCTGCTCTGATTTTTGTTATTCCTTTTCTTCTGTTGGGTTTTGGTTTCATCTGTTCTTGCCTTTCCAGTGTCTTGAGTTTCAATGTTAAGTCATTTATTTGGGCTCTTTCTAATTTTGTAATGTAGAGCTATAAACTTAGAGCTATAAACTTCCCTCTTAGGATTGCTTTTAAAGTGTCCCAGAGGTTGTGTTGTGTTGTATTGTACTTTTTGTTGAATTCTAGGAATTCTCTAATTTTTTTCTTAATTTCTCCTTTGACCCACTCATTGTTTAAGAATGTGTTGTTCAATTGTGTAGTGACTAGGGCTTTGTCCAGTGTTGATTTTGAGCTTTATTGCACTGTGGTATGATAGAATGCATGGGATTATTTCAACAGGCTTCAAAAACAAAATTTCTTAAATTAAAGATCTACCTGTACAGAAATAAGAAACACACAGAACACCAACTAGACAGACCCAGAACAGAAACTCCCCATGGTGTATCATAGTAAAAAACACTAAACAGACCAGACCACAATGAAGTACAGTCTAAAATCGTAGCAAAAGAAGCTCTTGTAACCATATGAGCTTATAGAAATTAAACACCATACTCCTGAATGATGAATGGGTCAAAGAAGAAATCAAGAAAGAAATAAAAGAATTCCTGTAACTAAATGAAAATGATAACACAACACAACAAAACCTACGGGATGCATTAGAAGGAGTCCTAAGAGGAACATTTGTAACTTTGAACGTTTGTAACATTAAAAAAAATAAAAAAGAGCACAAATAAATTACTTACCAGAACAACTCAAGGCTCTGGAAAGACAAGAACAAACCTAATCCAAACCAGGTAGTTGAGAAGAAATAACAAAACCAGAGCAGAAATTAATGAAATAGAAACAAAGAAAACAAAGACTCAATGAAACTAAGAGTTGGTTCTTTGAAAAGACAAACAAGATAGACAGACACTTAGTCCAGGTAACCAAACAAAAGAGAGAGCAAATCAAAGTCAACAAAATCAGAGATGAAAGGGGAAACATCACAACAGTCCCCAAATATTATTAGGGAATTCTTTAAAAACTTATGATCTATTAAATTTGAAAACCCAAAGGAAATAGATTAATTTCTAAATTCATGGAAACCACCAAAGGTAAATCAAGAAGAAATCAACACTTCAAACAAATAAGGAAATGGAAACAGAAATACTCCTGAGTAAAAAATAAAAATAAAAATAAAAAAAGCCCAGACCCAGATGGATTCACAGCAAAATTTTACCAGACATTCAAAGAAGATCTACAACCAATACTACTTAAATTATTCAAAAAGAAAGAAACAGAGGGAGAACTCCAAGACTCCAGTATTACTCTAATCCCAAACCAGGCAAAGACAACAAAAAAAGAAAACTATAGGTCCGTATTCTTAATGAACATACAAAAATTCTTGACAAAATACTTGCAAGTCACATAAAGACATACATCAAAAAGATCATCCACCATGATTAAGTAGGTTTTATTCCACAGATGCAGGGATGGTTCAATATACATAAGTCAACAAATATAATCATATAAATTACATGGCCATCTCAATAGACACAGAAAAGAGATTCGAAAATCCCAGCATGAACTCATGATAAAAGCCCTAGAGGTAAATGGGCTTGACAGAGCATAAGTCAACATAATTAAGGCTATATACAACAAACCCAGAGCCAACATCATTCTAAATGGAGAAAAACTTGAAGGGTTCCTGCTAAAATCAAGAACCAGGTAAGTCTGTCTGGTATCTTCACTCCTTTTCAATATAGTGCTTGAAACTCTTACTAGAGCAATAATACAAGAGAAGGAAATTAATGGGGTAGCAATTTAAAAAGAAGTCAAATCTTTATTTGCAGATGATATGATATTATTCATAAGAAATTCCAAAAATCCCACCAGTAAACATTTGAAATGATCAACACTTTCAGCAAAGTGGCAACAACATAATCAATCTACAGAAATCCATAGCCTTTCTATATAAAAATGATGAGCAATCTGAGAAAGCATTCAGGCAAGCATGTCTATTTACAATAGCCTCAAAAGCAATCTAAGAAAAAAATGTTACCAAAGACATTAAAGAAAGACCTATTCAATGAAAATTTTAAGTCTTTGAAGAAAAACACTGAGGAAGACACAAGATGGAAAGCTTTCCTGTGCTCATGGACTGGTAGAATTAATATAGTCAAAATGACCATTCTACCAAAAGCAATTTACAGTTTCAATGAAATCCCAATTAAATTCCCTATGACATTCTTCACAGAAGAATAGAAAAGTCCATCCTAAAATTCATATGGAAACGCAAACAACTTCAGATAGCCAAAGCAGCAATAGCAATAAACAAAAAAAAAAAATAATTGCAGACCTGGAGAAGAGAGAGCTGACTTTGAGAGCTGCCACATTTTATTGACTAAAATGTCTAGCTTCCAACAGAAAATTGTGAGATGTAAAAGAAGTGGAAAAATATGCCCCCCAAAGCAGTTAGTACAAGCAATGTTGCAGGTGTTTGATGTACTAAACAAATATTTTAAATCACCTATTATGATTATGCAAAAACAAAGTAGTATTTAAAGAATTGGAGGAAATAATAGTGAATTCACCAAATAGAGAAAAACGAGAGAGAAACTGAAAACTAAAACCTCATAGGATTATTGAGTTGAAATTCACTGAATTTCTTCTTTTCTTTTTTCCTTCTTTAGTTTGTTTGTAATTTCAAGTCATCCTCTTTCAGGAGATGTATTTGCAAACTTCAAGAGAGGACTAGGTCATAGTAGTTTTGAGGTGTCTTTTTCTTCTGTGGGGGTATTTAAGGTCACAAGTTTAATCTCTAGTTTTTCTCTGATGGTCAAGTACTTTCTGCAAAAGCCATCACTAACAAATATGGTCGAGATACATTGGATCCATGTATGAAATGCTCAAAGAATAAGCAAAAAATATTTTTAAAAACCTAACCAGTCACTATCCCTGAATGGCCTGCCTCTGCCACCTTCTGTTGTGACTCTTTCCTTATGGGCTCCATATTCCCAGTCAGATCTGGCTGCCAGCTTGCTGCTGCAGACTCTACCATATAATCTGGAGAAATTTATAGAATTTCAACAGTGGAAATGAACTGCAAGAAAAAGAATGCGTGAACTTGAAGACCTATAATTGAGATTATAAGAAATAGAAGTAAAAATAGTGGAAAAATGAACAGAATTTGATAAATAAAAGGACCTATATGAGAAAAACTCTAAAAGAAATCAAAGAAAATAAAAGAAGTCAAATAAAATAAAAGAAATCAAAGAAGATTAAATAAAAGTGACTCTCTATACATGAAAAGATTCAATATTCTCATTATATCATTTCTTCCCAAGTTATCTATAGAATAAATGTAGTCCTAACCAAAAGCCCAGGAACTTATTTTGTGTATATTGACAAACAGATTCTAAAATTTCTAGGAAAGACAAAAGTTCTGGAATAGCAAATATGAGATTGAAGAAGAACAAAGTGACAGGACTGATTCTATCCAAATCCCAGCTAGCCAAGACTCTGTAATGCTGTCAAAATAATGCACAAATAGACAATGAGAGTTTTCAGAAATAAGCCCAAACATGTACAGTCAATTGACCTTTGACAGAGTGAGAAGTAATTCACTGGAGAGAGTGTACAGGGAGGGGTTAATCCCAGTGGGTGTTGCTCCAGAACATCCACACACAGAAAAAGAATGAACCTATATAAGGTTCTTGATACTGTCCACAAAGCAAACTCATGATAAATGAAAGATTTCAGCCTCAAATGTAGAATTAAAAATCTATAGCATATAAGTGAAAACCTAGTTGGACTTGGATTTGGCATTGATGTTTTAGATACACCAAGTGATCTAGGAGAGAAAAAGCTGGTACGTTGGATTGCTGGTAGAAGTACAAAATAGTAACTCTTTGGAAGACTATTTGGTAGTTTCTTACAAAACTAAACATATTGTTGCCATTGAACCAGCAATCATGATCTTGATTTTAACTTAATGAACTGAAAACAGATATTCTTGCAAAAAAAAAGAAAAGAAAAAGAAACTACTCACAAATGTTCATAGCATCTTCATTGATAATTGTTGAAATTTGGAATCAATTCAGGTACCCACAAACAAGCAAATGGATAAACTGTGGTATATCTATGTGATGAGAACTTTTGCAAAAGAGGTTGGTGGAAAGAATGTAAAATCCTGAGGAAGGGTTGAGTGTTAATTGGAAGTGTCCTCTGACCACTATACCAGCAAGCTGTAGTCACATCTCCTTCCCATGCTTATCAAGTAGTTGAAATGGGAGTGAGTTACCCCTCCCACCCAATCAGTCGACCTTAGCTGAATGTGGGAGGAGGGACTAAGGATATATAAGCTGAGAATGCCAACGAGGCACCTCTCTCACCATTTTGTGCAGCTGTCGGGAAGTCATAGGATTTATATTTGGGTGAGGACTTTCCAGGGCAGCTGTAAATGGGGGTCACCCACTCTTCTTATGCTCTGTTAGCAAGTCCAATAAACTAGTTAGGATAAAAGAAAAAAAAAAAGAAAGAAAGAAAGAAAGAAAGAAAGAAAAGAAAAGAAAAGAAAAGAAAAGAAAAGAAAAGAGCTAATGGAAACCAGCAAAGCCAAAATTAATCCTGTGTTGGCAAATTCTTTGGTCTTTGAGTTTTTTTGTTGTTGTTGTTTGTTTGTTTTTGGTCTTTTTGGGACAGGGTTTTCCTGTGACCCCAGTTGACCTGGAGGTTGCTCAGTGGACTGGGCTGGCCTCAAGTTCACAGAGACCTGCTGGGCTCTGCCTCCCAAGTGCTGAGATTAAGGACGTGTGTCACCAAGCCCAGCTTTAGTCTCTAAATTTTTTTAATCCCTACTTTTCCACTATTAAACTTTATTGTATATATATTTTTATGTAACCTGCTTCAAGTAATTTCTGGAAAAATGTGTTAAAAATCACCTCTCTTTGGAATAATAAAAAAATTCTTAAAAAAAGAAACATTATTTAACAATTAAAATAAATTACTATGAAGCTACAAAATGACATGGAGGAACTATAGACACACAATGCTAAGCGAAAGAAGCCAAAGAAGAAAGGATATCTCACGCAATAGCATGACTCCAATTATACAACATTTTGGAAAAGTCAAAGAAAAGAATCAGGGGCCACCAGAGGTCTGCAGAAGCACAGGTTGGGTACATAGGTGTGGCTCAGGGAATTATGAGGCAGTGAAACTATTCTGAACAAACCTGTAAGGGCGAATACATGCACACAAACATATATTTGTTTGTTCTAAAATAACATAGGATGATGATCACAAAGAATGAATCCTGATACAAGAGCTGGCCTTTAACTAAAAATCATGGGTCAATAGTAGCTTCTGAATTATAATAAGAGTACCACACTAGAACTAAATGTGAACAATGGGGAAATTTGGGGGGAAGGGAAGAGGAATGAGAAATATTTACACTTTCTACTCAATTTTTCTGTGAACCTAAAACAGCGCTAATAAACTGTTGAAAGAATGATAAAACCTGAGACTTGACAGAAGCTGTCAAAACAAAATGCATACAGTGGGCGCCCCAGAGGTAGAGAGCAAGAAAGCAAAATAAAAAACAGATTGAAGAGAATACAGTAGCATAATAAATGGAGCTGTGACTTAGAAGGAGAGACGTGGGTGAGTAAAAACCTATTATTCAAACTGTACTGTCTATTCTGTCTTCTTCATCTTCCTTTTCTCTTTCTTTCCACAGTTTCAACCTCAAAACTATTCAGCAGGTGGATTTGAGTAGTTTCATCTAAGTCTTCCTTGTAGCTGTGAAAAGTGATGCCTAATCACGCATTTCTGAGCTCCATTTCCATGTGTTCTGCAAGCACCTTGCAGATGAGTCTATCTTGGTATTTACATACAATTTGTAATGTATCATTTAAATGATTTATTTAGTATTTTATTGTTTTTACTAGACTTTAAACTCCTCATGGGTAGAATGCATGATTACATTCCTCACAGTAGGTATTCAGAAAATGTCTATAAAAAGGCACAAAATCTTAGAAACAGCTTTTCACTTACCAAATTTCCATTTTATTACCACTTATGTATGATTTAGGTTATGAACATTCAACATTTAAGGGCTGGGAGATGGCTCAGAGGTTAAGAGTACTTGCTCTGTAAGCATGAGGGCCTGTGTTTAAATCTTCAGCATCCACAGAAAAACCCGAGCATGATTGTACATGCTTGTATCCTCAGTAACATGGGTAGGATTCAACAGGTGGCTCCTGGGAGCTCACTGGCCAGACAGCCTGGTTAAAACTGTGTTCAATGAGACCCAAAGCAATAGAAGATGACAATGAAAATCCTTCTCATGTTCATGCATCTCTCTCTCTCTCTCTTTCTCTCTCTCTCTCTCTCTCTCTCTCTCTCTCTCTCTCACACACACACACACACACCAATTAAAAATGTATCAATGCTTATGGCCTCATAAAATTCCTATTAGGCTGTAAGCACTTGGGGGAGAAACTGTGCCCATCTCATTTCCTCCTCAGGATATGTAGTGCGCACTCCATTAAAGCGAGTGACTCTTGGAAAATAGTAAATGCAGTGGTGAGATCTTAATTATTATAGCTGCATATTAATGGTTCACTTGTAAAAATAACTCCTTTTCATGAGAGGACAAATTCACCTTATGATGATCATTCTTGTGTGAACATGACCCTAGAGACTGTATTTTTAAAAAATTTCCTGGGTTCAAATACTAGCAGTTGCAGTGTAACCTTGAGAAAATAAATCTCTCCATGCCTTCATTTCACCAATATGTAAAGTGGAGATATTACCCATCTTACAGGATTACTGGGGGCATTTACTGAATTAATACCTAATGTTGTGTCTAGGAAACAAAAGATATTCATTAGTTGTTTGCTGTCATTAAAGCAACAGTTAAAGTGCTTTATCCAAGCACTTTATGCTGCCCAAATGCTGAATCTAGAACTTTCTGTGAACACACGTTAAACAACACAGATGGGGGGCATATTCCACACTGTCTGTGATTACAAAGCTTTCCACACTTTATCTCATTAGATTCTCCCAGTAACTCTTAGGAAGGAGGCTAGACAGGAATTATTTATTACTGTACTCATTTTATAGATGTGGAAACCAGCCTAGGTTAACTGACCCCATAGCTCTTCAGGAACTAAGTAATTGGTTTATTTGAACTACAACCTAAAGAAAAATGAGAGCTGATAAAAATCACCTGTTTTGCTTTTATTTGGCAGAAGTTCTTACACTGACTTTGGAAAGCTTCTCACTATGTTTTAAAGGGAGGCACGCTTTAATCTGCTGTGCCTCCTCCTAGTCATTTATAGCCCTCCCTACCCAATCTTTCCATTTTCTTCCTTGTCTAGTTAAAGAAAAACAAAGAAGCGAACGAAATGCAACTGCATGTGTCTCATCAGCTTCAGGAATGGGTGACTTCGATGATCTATATCACTCTGCATCTCTTGTTTAACAAGTGTCATTTAGTCTTTCTGTGCCTCAGTTCCCCTATTTGTTAGGTGGGCAGTGTAACAGGAGTACCCGTTTCTGTGGGGTACCCAAACATCAAATGACTTAATATAAAGCACCTACAAAAGTCCTTGGCATGCTGTGAAAACTGTGGCCGGTGCCCTCTGAGCTGCCTCCAGGTACTCCTCTAGCCCTCTTTCCCTTCCTACCTGGTGGGTCTCCTTTTGTACCTTCCTGTTTGTGTCAGTGCAAGTTCCAGATGAGGGTACAGGAAGAAAAGAGTGACAGGGAAGTCAAGTGAAGAGAGTCCACAGTAGGGCTGACTTCCTCCTGGGAGGACAGAGTGGCATTTAACTTGGGATTGGGTGATTTGAATTTAAAACATGGCTTTCTTCCTTTATCCTACTTCCTTCACATATTAAAGGGCAACATAAAGACTTTATAAAACCGCTCGTGTTTTGCTACAAAACTGTGTGTGGACTGTGTAAGGTCAAAATTATTCCATTTTAAGGTCAATTATCCTTAGGTATAAAGAATTAAAACATTAAACACATCTAGAGATATGGATGGCAACAAAGAATCAAATTCACAAGAATAAGATAATGAAGCCTGTGGGAAAATTCAGCATATGGAGCCACGTTTCAACCCACTTTGCTTTGTGAAAGCATTCCTAATTCCATTATGCACCATGCCACTCTTTAGAATTCGTAAATACTTTTGTCTGGTTAGTGGTTAAAATTGAGACATTATCGCTTCACATTTTCTCTAAGACAAGTTTCTCTTTCACAGAAATGTGTTATGCCTATTAGTCTGCTAACATTTTTCAATTTTGAAGGAATGACAAAAACAAAACTGAGTCATTATGAGATGATTTATGTTTTATTCTACAAAACATTCCCACATACTTAATGTTCTTTATATACTGTAAATTCTCAAAACTCTAAACTAGGTTACCTAACACCATTAATGACTTCTCAGATCTCTTCAGAATTATGACCCTGAATTTTAATTCTTTCTCAAACTAGTAAACCTTATTTGAAACTTCTCTCTAACCAGAGAAAGACTGTCTGAAGTAATTAGTAGCAAGATGAAGGAAGTCTACAGAGATGGATTCAACCTACACATCTTATCCTGTCTGTTCTAAAGGCAGGATTTACCCCACCTGCTTAGCAACAGGAACAGAGAATAACATGTTGTATTTACACCTTTGAGACAAGGACAAGAGCTTGTGTCTACATGACCCAATTGAAAATACATAATACCTAAAATTAAGGACTGGAGAGATACCTCAGTGGTTAAGAGCACTGGCTTCTCTTACAGAGGACTAGGTTCAGTTCCCAACACCCACATCGTGGCCAACAACCATCTGTAACTCCAGTTCTAGTGGCTCTGACACCTTCTTCTGACCTCTGTGGGCCTTGTACAACATGGGTGCATTTACATGCATGTAGGCAACACACTCATACGTATAATGAAATAGAAATAATAAATCAATATTTAAAATATTTATAAAACTGAAATTAGAAGTTTTATTAGTTCCATTGTAGAGCCAAACTTTTTCTTAGCTCCATTGGCTATGTGGCAACTGATGGAAGTAACCCACTATTCTCTATAATTCTGAAATGATACAATGACTCTAAATGTATCAAAATTGCTATGTTAATGTGTATGATATGTTTTTTTTTTATTTGATTTAACAACTATTACTACTGTCCTGGTGATTTTTTTTCTTTTTCTTGGTCTTTTTGAAACAGGGTCTCCCTGTAGCCACAGCTGGCCTGGAACTTACTATGTAGACCAGGCTGGCCTTAAAATCACAGAGTTCAAGACAGCCTGTCTCTGCCTCCCAAGTGCTGGGACTAGAGGCCTGTGCCACTATGCTCTGCGTGATATGTGGTTTTAAACACCATGGATAACTGTGAGCTCTGGGGTTTTAGTAACAAGCTATCAAACTTCCCAAGGTAAGTTTAGTTTGGTGGTAACAGTAATTTAGTAGTCATATATCGCTTAAGGATGAGGACAAGTTCTGAGAACTATTGTCATTAAGAGACTTTTCACTCATATACGTGTCATAGAGTGCATTTGGACTAAGATGGCTATAATGTGTCAGGTGATATAGTTCCATGGGATGGTCCTGTATATGGTTAATCAAGAGCTACACAACTGTACTTACTAGCCGTTGAGACACACATGTGCTACATACAAACAGGTAGGAGATTTTCTTTGTATGTATAGTAGGATTTATAAGGGAAACAGCACAAGGAAAAGGGGGCTTATGGCATTCTGCAAACACACATCCTTGAATAGAGATTTTCTGTGTGTAAATGTTCTTATTTGTACAAGTGTTCATGCAGGTGCACATACATGTTTGTGACATGTGTATGGAGGTCAGAGGGCAACAGGTATCAGTTCTCATACATCATCTACTTTTTCATTTCTTGTCTTCCTTTCTTTTTCTTTCTTTTCCTTCCTTCCTTCCTTTTTGTCTCCCTCCCTTCCTCTCCCTTCCTCCTTCTCTCTCCTTTCTTTCTCCTTCCTTCCTTTCTTCCTCTTTTCCTTCCTTCCTTCCTTTTTCTCTTCCTTCCTTCATTCTTTCCTTCTTCCCCTTCCTCCCTCCCTCCCCCTCCTTCCTTCCTTCCTTCCTTCCTTCCTTCCTTCCTTCCTTCCTTCCTTCCTTCTTTCTTTCTTTCCTTTCTCTTTCAAGGAGCATAAGGGATCCACCTGTTTCTGCCTCTTGAGTGCAAAGCTTACAAGCACATGCCCTCACACTAGGCTTTTTTTTTTTTTTTCACATGGAGCTGGAATTCTGGTCTTCATGTTTGCAAGGCAACCACTTTACCAACTGGTCTTTATCTCCTTAGCCTTGAGTAGAGACTTTTGCAGTAAGGGCTTGATGAGAGAACTTGATGGTTTTTTGCCCTTCAGTCAATGACCAGATTTCTGAATTTAAATGGAAAAAGTGTTTTCCCACTGAAGGACTGGTTAAATATTTGAAATAACTCATAAATTAAAGCTAGTTCACATATCACCTGTATAAAGCATGCTGCCTCTTATCAATTGAAATATTTCAAATTTAGTAGTTTGAAGTCATAGTAAAATGCTTAGTGAGTCTGCATTAGGGGAAGTGGGCAGGAAGAGGAGAAGGGAAGCATCTTAAAGTGCTGATAGGGTGACGCTTTTGTCTCTTCCTTTCTATGGCATTTTTTGTGCTAATAGTTGAAGTTTGCCTACCTTCTTTGCTCTGGTTCTTAGGGGCAAGTGTTCGGATCATGAATATCTGCTCTTTTAAGCCATAATGATGCATATTCATGACTAGTCTAATCAATTTAGATTTGTTTTGTGACCTCACTTCTAAAGATTTAAAAATAGCTTTTGTCTTTTCATTTTGTTCAGCTTTTTAGTTGTTAGGACAGAGTGGTGACTTCCAAGACGCTTACCTTCTAAACTAAGGATGGCACTTCAGGCATGTAGACAGGAAGGGGAATTTATGGCATTAACTATGGGGCACGAATTCATTGTTCTGGATTAACAAGAAAAAAAATAATGTTCATTGCTAACATACTTGTAAAAAATGAAAAGTCACCTACATGGCTGTGGCCTGCACTTATCCCCTTCTACCTTCCTGGGAGAAAAGATGGTCTCTACTCACCTAAGCTCTGGCTAGAATCATGTTGGAATTTCAAGGAGGTGAGTGGAATGGAAAGACATGTCCAGATGTACTGTTTTGAACATGTGGGGAAAGAAAAACAAAACAAAACATGTGCTTGAGGAGGATTACTAAGTGTTTTCTTTCTGGAAACGATTTGTACTTGGAAATTCTTCAAGAAATTACAGGATATGATAGAAGGGCACAAAGCAGTCTGGAGTAGTTTTCAAACATGAATGCACATGGGACATTTCCTACTAACTTTACAATTTTTCATTGCAAAATCAAATCACAAAGGAAGAAAATCCATTTAAATATACAATAAACTACTATGTTAAATTGTTTAAAAAAGATGCATTTTTTTCCAATTGACTCCAAGTTTACAGGAAATTTTATTAAAATTTCCAGTAGAGGTGTATATATCCTGAACTTGGCCTATGCCCAAAAACTTGGGGTGTAGCCTACAAACAGCTGCTGGAGTAGTTGCTCCCTTCCCTGCTGTTGCCCCTTATTCAAATTCTAGGGTTGTGCTAAATGCCACCCAGTTGAACAAAATTATCTCAGTGCCAGTTGCCGATCAAAGAAAGGCAGTTAACTGATTAAACAAAGCAGAGGATGTCTTTCTTCCTTCCTAAGGTGATAAATCAATTTTTTTTAAGGAATAATAAATAGTAGAGGACATACAGCAGTTGCTAAGCAGAAACTGCTAGTTGTATTTCAGTCTTGGTTTTTGTTTGTAAGGCTGTCTGGGTCAGGGGGAAGAAGAGCCTCAGAGAGTGACCTGGACTCTGCAGCCAATTCTTTCCTGTACTCTGATGATAGCTTCTGCATCCTTCCTACCTGCCTCCCTTGCTCCCTTGAAGCTTTCTTGCTCTTCTCTCTCTCTCTCTCTCTCTCTCTCTCTCTCTCTCTCCTTCTGAACAACAAAAAAGTCTTTAAGGAAAGAAATCCTCAGTCAAAATTGCACTTGTCATTTACCCTTGAAATCCTGCTTTATAACAAACAAAATATTCTCCAGGCAGTGGGGCCTTCCCTGGGGCTGTCCAGCTGCCACTGGGGTGATTAGGGTGTTTCCTGCAGCTGAAACCTCTTGTAATTAGTAAGCCCCTCAGGCTGTCTGGACTGAATTTAGCTGCCATCTGGTATCATCTGTAAATGACAATAGCACTGTATCTTCTCTCTTAACTGAGCTATGTCAGTATCTCCACTGCTACTCCCAGATGCTCTGGCAAAGATCTCACAGTCTAGCTTTCACTCAGCTCCTAAGTATCAAGGCATTTGGGGCTGCAGTCAACTTGAGAAGCTCTAATTAAGGTCAAGGTGTTTGGGATTCAGGAGCTTCCAGAACTATCAAAAAGATAAAGCAGAAGACCTATGGGACATGGAGCAGCTTATGGAACTCAAAGATAATGCTTCTCAAATGACAAATGTGGCTTTTAGGCCAGTGCACTGGAATTACCCAGGACTTAGAAACGCAAACTCTCAGGCCCCATGCCACATATCTATGGAGAGGGTGTAGAGGGGCTCAACACTATGTCCTTTTGGGGAACATCTTATCACGTAGCCCAAGCTGGTATTGAACTTTCAATCCTCCTTCTTCATCCCACCAAGTTCTGGGATTGCAGGAGTGTCCTGCCTTGCCCACCAGACCTTTTCAGTCATTGTGATGCAACCTAAATTCTACCAACTGCTTGGTTCTCACTAGTGCACTCTTGATAGCTTGGACAGGATAATATGTCTGATACATGTGGACAGGATTAACAGCATCCGTTGACTCTACCCACTAGATAGTAGTAATCTCTCTTAGTAACAATCACCCCAAACATCTCTAGATGTTGCCAAATCAACCTGGTTGAGGGCCTCTGCCCCATAGCACTTCTCTCCAACATCTATCTCTCACTAATTGTTCTGTGCTCTTTGACCAATGATTATTTATGTGAAAAACCCTTTCTATTCTGTATACAGAGTACAGGGTGTATAGGGCTTCTCAGACTTTAATATGCATGCAAATCACTTGGGGATATTGTTAAAAACCTGTTCTGAGTCAGGAAATCTGAGTTGGAGTCTAATGCAATGCATTTTTAACAAGCAAAAAGTGATGCCCACGTCGCTGATTTGCAGACTATGCTTTGATTAACAAGGTCCTACAGGATCCCAAAAGATTTATTGACTAAAATAATGAATGAATAATTAAAAGCCAAGGATTCCTTTTGTGGAATGTGGAGGCACTTTTTTCTTTTTGCCATTGGACTCCCCATACCTGAAATTTATTTTCTTTCGTTATTCCTCATTGTAGTATTCAGAGAGATTGACTCAATGTTACTATAGTTTATGTATGTGAGAAAGTACCAAGGGTATGTTTATATGAATCACACTATATTTAGAGATTCCAAAATACAAATGCACAGAATATTTTTTTACTATCCAGTGAGGCAGACCATGAAACTCCAGGTTTTAACTCATTCAGCTGTTATCTTTCCCATTTTCTCTGTGAAAGGCATGGTGCTCAACTACCCATTTCAAGGCATTCGTGTGCCACTTTCAATAAATGTATACCTATACCTATATGCTTATACCATATGTATTCCCAAAATGGCATAAGTCATGTTTGCTGGGAGAGGCAAGTGCCTTTTGGCCAAAAGCACAACTAAAAGATAGAATCATCCAGTAGGGCTAACTTGTTTTCTTTGTCATCTCAGTTAGTGAGACCCAGGTTTCAAATGATCTTCTTTCACCGGAGTAGAATGATAGCCTCAGCAGAAGTGGCCAGGTAATTTCTTTCCAGAGCTAATGAATACCCGGTGCTCAGTTTCTCACTTAATCCATGGACAGATGTGGTTCTGACGTGAAAAGAAGTCCTAAGACCTTGAGGGTAGACAGCTATTTCTTTAGAAGCTCAAGAGCTTTAATTGTGGTCTTGAAAAAAAAAATTAAAAGAGCACACTACTGGATACTGTTGTCTACAGAATTGCACCGTGGTGATGGATAATAGGGAAGTTGCCATACTGGATGTGCTGTTTCGCATCAAGGCTTAACACACAAACTGTGTAGGGTGCCACAGTTTCAAAAAGAAATGGATGAGCTCACCTGGTTCATTTTCATTACAGCATCCTGTCATGCCACTGTTCATCAAGTCATACTGTGCTCCTGTTAGGGATAAATCACTAGCCATAGATAGACACACACATTAAATTTAAAGTGCCTTCTTTTTAGAAATAGATGAATTTGTGTTTTATGATATATGACAGAGACCTCTCCCTCCTTTTCAAAAGCCTCCTTTTTTCCCAACTATACATATTTGTTTATATTTCTATCCCTCTTGTAGATAAATAAGGGCATGTAATTGGTTAGGGGGTTAATGTTGGGAATTAAATCCAGAACCTCACATAAGCCAAATGCACACTCTGCTACTGAGCTACATCACTAACCTGTAACTGATTTCTGATGTCTAAGATGTCAATGGAGTATATGCCTTCCACTTTTCACATGGCTTATGAAATCCTTCCACAAATTGAGCTCTTCTACTGGTTTTACCCACATGAGCATAGTGACCATGAAGATGGAGAAAACAGAACTCTGAAGAGTTAAACTGAAATTTTAGGTCTTTATTTGGAGACAGCTGTCCATTCAGTAATCAGTTAAAAAAAGATTTCTTGTACATGAGCCATTACATAGTGTGGGTTAGTTTGTTTCAAGTGTTCGTCTTACCCTAATTCATATACAACCAAATTCTTACATATGATTGAATATCTTGCCAGAGTCACACTTTCCATCTGAGATGTTGCTGCAATGTGTCTGATTCCCTTTCCTTCTTCACAAAGATTTTGGATCCTTGTCACCTTTATCCTATACTTATCACTTATTTATGGTCCCTGTCCTGTCCTAATTATCATCCCTTTGTAGAGCCCCTTTGTGTTTGAAGGGGAACCATAACATAAAACCTTACCTCACTACAGCTATTTCTGCTGTTAACCTTTCCTTCTGCCCTGTTGTTAGATTTCTATCTTGATCTACTTCATATTCTCCTCTTATCTGTCACAATTTTCTAGGAATTGTTTTTGTCATTTCCTACAATGTCAGAGTTTAATACCCAACTGTCTTAGTTAATTTTCTGTTGCTGTGAAAAAACACCATGACCAGGGCAACTTATAGGGGGAAGAGTTTATTTGGCTTACAGTTCCAGAGGGATAAGAAACCATCATGGTTGTAGGAGGAAGCCAGAACAGAGAGCTGAGTGCTCACATCTTCAAGGATGCACAGGAAGCAGAGAGAGCAAGCTTAATGTGAGGCAGGGCTATGAACTCTCAAAGTCCACTCCTAGTGACCTGCTTCCTCCAGGAGGCCATACCTCCTGAAGGGACCATGACCTTCCTCAAACAACACTACCACCACCAACTCAGCAAGTGTGCAAATATTTGGAGACTATGGGCGGGGGACATTCCCATTCAAACCACCACATTAACTTTTTATTTTTGACTTTTGGCAACCAACATAATATGTAATACTCACAACTCAAGTATCATGAGCTGATATTTCATTAAGCCAATATACAGCACTCAGAATAATTTGCTTTTAAATTCTTTGCAGCAGAGTCCAGAGTTAGACCATAATCCAGAAAGTGCACTCAAAGCAATTACTCAACTAAAGTTTCTATGTGGACAATGTGTTTCAACTTGAAAATCAAGTTGTCTTTATTTATTTTATAAATTTTTTATTGAATTTTTGTCAATTTTATACAGCACAATTTGATCATATTTAGATCCTCTTTTCTTATCTTCACCTTTCTTATTGCTCACTGCATCCAATTTCATGGACTCTGTCATATTTATTAAGTCAAATCTGTGTCCCCGAACACCCTTCAGTGGATCACACAAACTTTTGATTTTATAGTCTTAACTTCCTCCACTCAGCTGGTGTCTAGCTGTAGCAAGTTTCCTTGGATCTGTGGAGCATCTTGTCCTAGGAATGCACAATGTTAAATGGACCAAGAAGCACACATGCAGGCAGAGCACAGAATGAGGAGAGAATTTGGGGGCATTTCGAGAAGGCTAGCCTTGGATAAAGCGAAGAGAAGAAATCATTGAAAGAAGGACTAGTCTAACTTTTTCACTAAACATTTCATCAAAATAGTTGTCACAGAGATCATTGGTGACCTCTATTCCAAAAAGAAAGGATATGTGTCAGCTCTTAACATGGATGACATCACAATCACATTCAATGTAATTTATTTTCTCCTCCTCTCTCAACTATTTATTCTTTTTCTTATTGCTGTGACAAAATATCCTTACAAAAGAAACAAGAGAGGGCTTATTTTGGCTCAGAGTTCCAGGTTACAGTCCATCATGGAGAAGTCACTGCAGCAGAAGCTTGAGGCCTTTTATCACATTGCACCAACAATGAAGAAGCAGAGAGTGATGAATGCTTGTGCTTAGCTCACTTTCTCCTTTTTATAAGGTTCAGGATCCCAGTCAGGAGATCCCACGGTAGGTGGTTCTTCCCAACTCGATTAACGCAATGAAGATAATTCATCACAGGCGTGCCCAGTGACTCATCTCCCAGATGATCCTAGATCATCATGTTAAAAATTGAGATCAACCATCACAGCTGGGAAAGTATTAGAGTAAGTGAGAGATGTGAAATGAATGACTGCATAGAGAACTCATGAAAATTTTGTAAGAATGAAAAATTAGAGAACTAAGACATGGAGCAGAATATAAATAAATTTTCTTGAGGAAAGGGGTTATGAGGAAAAGGGACAAGGAAGACACGAATGGTCAAAGTTATCAGTGGATGAGTAGTTACAGGGAATGATCAAAGTAAGAGAGGAGACAAGGAGAAAGAGAAAATACTTGGAAAACACAGCTTTATCTATTGAACAACTATGCCTACAATTGAGTCAGATGATTTTTGTGTAAATACAGTTTCATAAATAAGGAAAGAATATTGTCAATGGCTCAAGATAGGAAAAGGAAAATGGGAATTGTAACCAACATTACATTTCACATACCTTTTTACAGACATTGTAGAGAGAGACTAGAAAGACTACTTAAATGAAGCTGAAAGGGTAAAATGATAGAGTAGCCTCCTGGCTTTGTCATTCATATTGAGATGAATAATAATTCACTTGTTCTTTGTATAACCAAGTATTCCATGTCTTATACCACAAGTGGGTACTCTGAGTTGGCTCAATTGTTTAATGATTATTGGACTGTGACAGGGTCAGCATTTAAAGCCCAGAGATTCTACGTAACTTTAGGTCTCCAGCACAAAAGTGGAAAAAAAAAAATAGCCACATCAGAAACTGAACTTCATTTTAAGGAACAGATTGTGCATGTAAAATGTGCATGCTCATGATTTCATTGACCAACTAAGAAAACAGCAGGGAATAGAATTACAGATTCATCTCTATCCACCAGAATGCAAATAGAGACAATGGCAGTAAACCAACCATCTAATAATAACAGCAAGCACATGGTCAAAACAGTGTTTTTAATGTACTATTTTAATTTTATTGACCAGCTAACCTTCAATAAGTGAAAACAAAATTCAATTTGCTTCAATTTGTTTCAATTCAATCCAAATAAATCTCATTCAACTCAACACAAGAAACATTTATTTAGGAAGACAAAAATCAAAACAAACACTGTGTTTGGAAAGAATTTTTGGAGTGATTCTTACTATGTAGCCCTGACTGGCATAGAACTCACTGTGTAGATCTGGCTCACCTTGAATTTGCAGAGATCCACCTGCCTCTGCCTCACGAATGCTTGGATTAAAGGCATGTGTCCACATGCTTGGCTCAAGAGTTGGTTTGTTTTCTAACTACAAAACATGTACTACATCATAGTAGTCTGAAAATTCATTTGATTTGAATTTAGAAAATTTGACATGAGATTATTCTTCAGAAATTATAGCAGTGAAGAAAAGCATGTGCCAATATCTGATGGAGCTAGTTGGGAGAAATTGTTTTCTTAATTACAGCTGTAATATATTTGATGCTTTCTCTTGTTACCAACTTCAGAGGAACGAAACTTAAGAAAGTTTTCCTAGCACTGTACAAGCTAAAATTTCATCCTCAAATCTGTCTTTTTTCATTTTCCATATAAGAACATCAGTGAGATGCTGATCAATTTTTAATTTAGTTATTCTTATTTCCAATTGTGTGTGTGTGTGTGTGTGTGTGTGCCTGTGTGTTTTGCCTGTGTGTATGTGAGAGCAACCATGACATGCAATGTCCACAGAGACCAGAGAGGGCAGAAAATTCCCTGGAACTGTAGTTGCCATGGTTGTTAGCCACCCCTGTGGGTGCTGGGAACCAAACCTGGGTCCACTGCAAGAGCCACCAGTGCCTTTAAACCACTGAGTTAGCTCTGCGGCCCCCTGAGCAAATATTTTTTGAGAGCAACAAAGGCAGTATCTTGAGGGAGGCTGAGCCTGTTAGGAAAAATGAAAGTGACCAGTGAGAATCTTGCAGTGACAAGTTTGCTAGTCCACAGATTGGATAGCTTAAAACAATAAAAATGTGCTGTATTATGGTTGAGGAGTCCACAGGTCTAAAGTCAAGGTGGTGGCAAGAATGCTTTCTGTGAAAACTATAAAGGAGAATTTTTAATTTTCCCTCCCTCTGCTCAGCTTCAGGTGGTGGCCAGAGTCCTTGGCATTTCTTGGCTTGCATCTGAATTCCTCGGATCTGTCTCTCTTTTCATAGAGTTCATGCTGTGTGTTTTATGGTCACATGATTTTCTCTTATTCTTATAGACATCAAACTGGGTGAGTCGCCACACTAACTACCTCCTTTTAGCCTGATTACATTTACGAAAACACTGCTTCCAAATAAGGTCACATTGGCAGTCACTGCAAGACAAGACCTCAACATGGCTTTTTGTGGGTTATAATTTAAACTTTATTAGCAGGTATGACTTGGATAGTTTTGCACATAGAATAAATCTAAGATCCTGCTTTGGACTGTGTTGAGATGAGATCATCTGTGTAATATTATAAAATATCATAATTTTATATTATAAAATTTTTAGTATTATTCCCATATACATCTTCTACCACTTCCTGTTGATATGAGTGGCATTTTCCACACTATCAAGATGAAGGAACTTTGTTCCACACCTTAAGCAGTGTAAAAGAGAGAAGGAACCAGTTTAAGTACTGAATAATGTAGCATAAAATAGAATAAAAGATAACTTTTTACAACAAAGAAAACTCAAGTATTGTGTTTTCATTTAAATTGAAGTTCAAACCGTCCATTCATAATCCACAGGCAGGCTGCCCTCCTTCAGCTAAGGAAAGTAATTAGAGACTCAAGTAGGGAGCATTTTTTGGTCAAAGTTAACTATTTCATTGCCCCCATTGTCTGCCAGCTAGAAGCCATCAACTTCATAAGGAAACTCAAGAGAGTCTTCCCAAGATTACAGAAGATGAAATGGCATTCTGTCTTTTTACAGCTGTTTATAAGAACTTCAGTGAGCTGGGGGAAAAAAGAGAATGTTTTTGAAAACGACAAAGGTGAAGTGATGAAGGAAGCTAGGCCTGTTAGATAAAAAAAGTAGTTGGGCAGTGAGCAGAAAGGCACATAGCTCCTTCTTGAAGGATGGGATTCAGAAGATCACAGTATCTTGTCCTCTCAAATACCACTGAACAGAAATTAATCAAATAGTCACACTTGGCTGCAAAATAGGTAGGAGAATGTAATCTTTGTCTGAACAATGATATACCAGGCTAAAGCCTGATAGAAATAAGATTCTGCTTCCAATAATCTGGATACTGACAGACAATTAGTAGTCTCTGTCACAGGTCACAATAACAGGAGTGACACAGAAAGTTTTCAGAGGGTAAGAAATTGTTGTAGTTAAAATGAGTTAATCCCTTAGGAATTCCCAGAAACCAAAATTAGTTTCAATTGGAATGGCAGCTGAAAATGCAGGATGGCTAGAAAGTGTGGTATTAAGCAAAAGACATATCCATTATGATGGAATCTCAGCACTTAATGGGGAGAACTATAGTAAACTACATTAAAGAAGAGTTTCATCTTTGGTTTCAAAATAGGCAACTTATAGTCAATTAACATTTATTAAGCTATGAAAAGTAAATAATTTTAGAAAAATTATGAGAAACATAAGGATAAAAACAGCAATAATTATCAAAGTTACATTTATTTTGAGATTTAACCAAGATACTTCACGAATAACAATTATGCTCTGTGTGCATGTGCATCACTTATGATGGATTGATTTACCATTTTAACTTTATTATGATGAGAAGGTCATCTATTCAATTGTTCTGCTTTTCATTTCAGAAAAATATTCAATAAACTATGAGTTATTCAAAACTTTATTATAAGGGCTTTATGCTAGATAATTTTACATGGTTGTAGTTAATAATAGAATACTGAATACGTTTAATGCATTAAGGCTATGCTTAGTCATAGTATTCAGAGAGTTGATCTGTTTTCAATTTACATTTTCAACTGATGTTAGTCTGATGAAGGCATAAGCCCATCATAAATTGAGCAGTATCTATACATAATAAATTCATAATGTCTGGTGACAATAAATTCAGATGTCCCCTCCACCCTGTCTGTCGTCTTTATTGTTAGACTATAGTTTGTTAGATCAGGGAGGCACACTCCGCCACGTGGTCCCGAAGCCCACATCAGCACCTCCCCCTTCTTGGCTCGTCCCAGTGAGTTCACATAAGGCTGATCCACCCTGAACTCAGAGCCCAGGCTTCAGGTCACCCTGTTTCCTGTCCCGGAGACACCGTGTGAGCATACGGCTGGAGGTGTCATGGCCTCCAGAAGTCCCTCACTGGGCACAAGACATTTGGATCTGATACACCGGTTTATATCCGAGTGGCTCATGGTGCTTCTTTGCTTCCTTTGTGCCCTCTTGGTAGTCACCCTTGTCTTCTACTTTTGTGGCTAATTCCCCTTCAAGAGACCCTCCCACAATGGGCAATTTACCACCACAATGCAGGGAACCACAAGTGGCAGCACTAAAGTTTCTCCTTAAAACCAGAGGTTTGAAAGTGAAACCAAAAGATATCGAACACTTTTGGGATGAAGCCACTAATTTGGTTCCATGGGTCTCCCCTGAAAACATGTGGGACCCTGACACGTGGATGCGGGTCCTCTTCCTGGCCTGAAAAAGAGAGGTCGAGTCAGGGATCACTCCCCCGTATCGTTTGTACCAATCCTCCTAGCCATCGTTGCTAGCCTTAAATCCTCCTCTCCTGAGGAAGTCATCTTGGCCTACAACAAACACTGCCGGGAGCAATCTAGTGTAGATCTGGCTATTATCTCAACCCCGTACCCCCTGGACCCCCCAGACCAGGAGGTGGACGCCGCCTCTGTGCCCACTTTCAATAAGGAAGGAAATCCTTTGTCTCTATCTCAGGATACTCTCCTAGAGCTACCATGCCCCAAAATTCCCCTACCCCATTACCCATGGAAGGAGTTACTCTCTACCCCCTCAGTAACCATCCCACCCCTTCCCCTGCTAACGTGCCCCTCCCTCTTAGACCGCCCTCCTTAAAGCCTCACCCACCTTTGTCTGCATTTCCAGTTAACATCAGCCCTGATGCAGCACAGCCTCCATGGCTGCCCACACCACTTGCTGACCTCATTCTTACCCACAAGGCAGGTAAGCAATCAGGCCCTGAACCCCCATATTTCGAACAGGTTCTTCGCCAGTGGTCCTTACATTTACAAACCCACTGTGGTTGGTATAGCTTACTAAAGGCAGTCTTAGAACCCTCAGTCTTTCTAAACTGGCGTGCAGCCTATGATGATCAGGCTGAAAGCCAGGCACACCTAAATCTCCAACATGGCCTCAACATTACGTTGGACATGCTCACGGGATGTGGACAATATACTGACCCCATCTCCCAGTCTACTATTGGCGTCCATGCCTATTTTCAACAAGTTTCTGACTTGGCCTTTAAGGCCCTTAAATGTTGCACCCCCTGTGACCCAAAAGCCTTTTTCCATAATTTGATTCAACAGTCAGGGGTGTCTGTCACAGACTTCCTTACCCATGTCACTGAGGCAGTAGAGTGGAGGGTGGAGTCTGGACCCACCTGAGAGGTGCTTATCAAACAATTAACTTGGGAGGGACTAAACATTCCTACTCATAACGCTATTACGCCTATCTACAATGATTACATTCACAAATGGGCACTCGCTACTAGAGGCTTGGAACCTAGGGCGGGTCCTATTGAGGCTTTGACTGCCTCCTTGGAGACTCTTTTGTCTCAAGGAAAATCTGCCCACTTTGGCACGTGGGAAGGCTGTTGGAACTGTGGGGAGGCTTGGCCACTTTCGTAGCCACTGCCCAAGAGGTACAGTCCACCCCAAGACTTGCTGCCCCAAGTGCAAAAGAGGGTTCCATTGGGCTAAAGACTGTAGGTCACAGCCTCAACCAGACTTGGCTCCTTTAAACTCGACCTGGGGCGCCCCTCAGCCCTGCCCACAAGAGGGGAAATGAGACAGATATTATGGACTCTCCCAATCCTCAAACACTCCCTACTTATGACCCTGTTCCTAGATGGAAGTGCCATAAAGGGCCTAGTAGGCACAAGGGCTGATGTCAACATTATATCAGAAACTGAATCCCTTAAATTCCGTCATTGGAAATACCAGCCAGGCCCACCAATAAAAGGAGTTGGTGGCAAACAAGATACCAAGCTGGTCACAGGTCCAGTATATTGGAAGGACTTGGATGGAAACCAGGGCACAGTTACCCCCATAGTAGCAGACATTCCCTGTAACTTGTGGGGTCGAGACATCCTAGAGGACATGGGTGCAGTCCTTACCACGGACAAGAGTGCCCTTTTATGATATCATGCTCCACGATAACTTGGGAATATCAGGGAAAGGACAACACTTTCCCCAACACCCCCAATCCTAACGGCCACTGCCCGCCCAGGATCGACTCAAATCTTGGTCCCCGAGCCAATCCCCATCACCTGGTTCTCTAATGATGCCATTTGGGTGGACCAGTAGCTTATAACAGAACCTAAATTATCTGCCCTCAAAAATTTGGTAGCTGAACAATTGAGGCTTGGCCACATCAAGTCCTCTCTCAGTAAACATAATACCCCAATATTTGTTATTAAAAAGAAATCAGGGAAATACAGACTTCTCCAAAATAGTAGAGTAGTCAATGCCCAGATGGAAAAAATGGGTTTGCTACAAGCAGGCTTACCACATCCTACAGCCATCACCCCCATCCCATCATATCATAGTACTTGATCCAAGATTGTTTCTTCCAAATCCCCCTAGCGGAACAAGATAGACCTCACTTTGCCTTCACAGTATGGGAGCCCAACTTTCAAAGAACAGCCAAGAGATACCAATGGAAGGTACTACCACAGGGTATGAAAAATAGCCCCACAAATTGTCAATTATATGTTAATAAGGCCTAACCAACATCCCCAAGGACCTAATTGTCATCCACTATATGGACGACATACTGCCAGCACACAAATCTCACAATACTTTACAAGCTGCAATACCCAGTCTGCTTGCCAATTTAGAATGTCTAGGTCTCCACATTACGTGAGACAAGTTACAATACATCCAACCTTTCACATTCCTTGGCTACCATATAGATACTGTAATTAAACCGCTTAACCTTTCTATCTTTCAAAAACCTGTATATACCTTGATGGAGCTCCAAAAACTCTATGGGACTATAAACTGGCTCAACAATTTATACCAGTCCCTGACTTGGAATTCAGGGCCTTGTTCTCCCTGCTGGAAGGCCATAATTCACCAACTTCAAGGATCCCTCTCACCCAGTCAGCTAAGGATCTTCTTAATAAGATAGATCATATACTCTGGTCTGCATCACTCCAATGTCATGACCCAGCAGAACCATTACTGTCCTTAATCCTCTGGACTAAAAATGGTGTCTTGGGGGCACTATGGCAGCAAGACCCCCTGGTGTGGATCCACCTGGCTACCTCGGACCTAACTAGGCTTAGCTCTAAATATGATATTGCCTTCAAGTTAGCAATTAAGGCCTGACAAACAGCCAGGCGCATATTCAGAAAGGAACCTGACAAAATTATACTGCCTTTTCCTCTTAATCATTCCCAAACATTATGGGAAGACTCTCTGGCTCTCCAACTAATGATGTCCAGGTTCACGGGGGAGTTGGATAACCACACACCCCCAGATAAGCGACTGGCCAGCCTGGCCTGTTTGGAAATCACCAGTCAGCCACACACTTCCCCCTGTAAAAACCCCCTACCTTTAGCCACGCTAGCCTTCTCAGATGCCAATAAGTCCCATTATGGCACTGTCATTCAGCGCATGGGAAAGGATGACACCTGTTACATACAAGCCAATCCTGGCTCTGTCCAGTTGGGGGAGCCCCTGGCCCTGTTAAAAATCTTCCAAGTCTGCCAGACTGAGCCACTCAATATATTCTCTGACAGCCAGTATGTGGTTCAGGCCCTCAGATGTCTTTCCTTTGCTCGGGTAAAAGGCCACAAGGATCCCATCACTAAAACCATGAGAGCTCTCCAGATTATCTTGGATAACAGACAGTGGCCCTGGCACATCTCCCACATAAGATCACACACCAAGCTCCCCGGGATCTTGGCAAAGGGAAATGACAAAGTAGATAAACTTATTATGTCTGTAGAGATTCCTCTGCTAGAACAAGCCAGAGCCTTATACCAACAATGGGTCACCTTTCTCCTAACAGTCTGCACTGCCTTCTACCTGACCTACCCATCTCTCAATGCAAACATCTGA
>NW_008330501.1:348579-380624 GCF_000622305.1 Nannospalax galili
GGCTCTAATTGAAGCTCTATTCAGCATTAATTTCCTGTCCTTCAACGAAAATGGGTTGAGCCTGGCTTACAAACACTGGGCCACCATACCTAAGCCTACACCCCTGCCACTAGTGAGATGGAAGGACCCCATAACATGTCAATGGCAACCGCCTGCCCCCTTGTTAACAAGAGGGTGAGGCTATGCTTGTGTGTTTCCTCAGACAGAAACAAAGCCAGTATGGGTTCCAGTGAGAGATGTGAGACCAGCAACTGACCAACAGTACCCTCAGGACCCGGAGACCTCGCCGCTATCTGGATAATTGGTTTGCTCTTCCCTGCCCCTGCCATGACCCATGATCTCTGGGCCTTGGTCCCTTCCCCACCTATACTCTTGTCCTTATCGCTTCATTCCCCAGCCTTCCCCACCCTCTATTCAACTAATTCCATGCTTGGCCCCCCCACCATGGACCCCGTTACTTCCTGGAAATCACTCAGTGGCTCCTGGCCCCTAAATAACTCTCTATGCTTCAGTACCAACAACACATCCTCATGCCTTGGGCTGTTTAACCTGACCATCCAAGATTATACTGGCAGTGCCTCCTCGGCTTACATGCTTCAACTCCAGGGCCTTTCCCCTACCTTCAACAACACCGATGTAACCTCAGTCCTCGCTGCACTGGGGACAATAATAACAGGGGAGGCGGAGGGGACTGCCACCCTTCCACCCCCATTTTGCCCTGCCATTCTATGTCCACCGCTCCCCAACTGCCCACGCATATGCTCCCTTGCACCCTTTTCCCTCATGCTCCCGATACCATGGCAGAGATGCCACCCTAAGCCCAACCATGCCATCCCTCCCTTTTGCCGCTTCAGCCGCTCCCCCTCTAATCACCCCCTAGGATCTTAGAGAAAACTGGCCCCCACCTATCCCTGTGGCATTAAGATCTCCCATACCAACTGTGAATCAATACTTGGTAACTGGGACCTCTGTGGTCCGCATGCCTGCATGGACATGAGGCCGTTACTGGCACAGCAGGGCCTTCAGCTTTCCAAAGCACTTACACTAACACCAATCCCTCTACTTGTGCCAAAAATAAAATCCTTACTTCCATTGATCACAGGACATCCTGGCTCCCTACCCCCATTTGCATTTGGCCCCCATTTGCCTTATTGCCAGCCAATGTTACCTCCCATCCTCAGGGACAACTCAATTGCTCCAATACTGGTGGCCTGGTGGAACCATCCCATTCACATAGTTCTCTTTATGCATGAACCCGCAGCCCTTTGGGTTCCAGTCACCAATGCAACCCACTTCCATGCTATCACCCTTATAGAGCAGACAGTCTTGTCACAAGCCTCCCACTTAAAGCGGGATTTCGGGGTCACTGCCGCTCTCATCTCAGCCATCATCCTTACATTAGGTTTGGCTGCCACCGCTGCAGTGGCTATCACCCAATCCTCCACTACTGTGGAGACACTCAGTGAGGCTGTGTCCAGAACCTTCTCTACCTTTCATACTCAGTCTCTTATCAATCAGTATCTTCACCAGGCGATTAATGTGTTACAACAACAAATTGATCTCTTAAGTGAAGAACTGGCAATTACCAAAGACATGGCTCTGCTAGCTTGTCCCCTCGCTTTGGGTCACTTTGTCTCACCCCCTATAAAGTACAGAATATTACTGAAGTGCGCCTACAACTCACACACTATATTCACGGCCACTGGAATAAAAAATTTCTTAATTATTCTATATTACTAAATAATCAAATTACTGCTCTAAATTATAGCGGTGCCCCCATGCTGGACATCAATTCAGGGTTCTTAGAGAAAATCTGGTTTAATCTAAAAGCACTGTTTGGTCCGTCTTGGATCATCACTTACCTACTCCTGACAGGCATAATTATTCTTCTCTTTCTACTTCTTAAATGCCTTGTTCTTTCTTCCTGCAGTCAGAAAAAATTCAATCACTCGGTGTATCAGGCCCTCAGAGGAATTAATGAAGATGATTTCAACCCACCCCATGCAGCCCGACAGACTTGGCTTACACAAATGTACGAGGCCTCCTACAGATAATTCCCCACCTCGACTGATCCCCCGGGATGATACCCCTTGGAGGGCTGGTAGCCAATGATGGGTAAGATCCTGTTGGGCTGAATCAACCTAAGCCAGGACATGGACGTGTACGTCCATGCTCCAATGACAGGTAAGGTTCATGCCCGAATAAGACAACCTAAGACAGGCACAGTCCCTGATCCCGGGGTCATCCCGAGGTGGAACTGCCTACAGACTCTCGCTGGACAGTCATTTTTAAAGAAAAAGGGTGGAAATGTAGCAGGAGGTCTCCAAAGATGGTATGGACCCAGAGCCCTGGGATTCAGCGAGAATACACTTCACTTCTTGGTCCATAAATAGCCCGCCAAAAAGAGCCCATGTCTCCATACCCTGCTCTCAAGACCAGTGACTGCTGACAGACTGCATGGCGTGGACCAATCAGAAAACGATACTCTGACTAAAGGGACTTGGTGGGGGGGTGGAGAAAAGGGAGATATAAGGTGTGCTTCCTACTGCATTAAATGAGCCTTCAGCACCTCACCTAGTGCTTGCTTCTACCCAACTCCCTGGGTCTGTGTGTTGTGACTCTGTGCCTCTTACCCCCTAATCGGCAGGGGACCTGATCCAAGTTAGGGTCTTCACAGCTGGTCTGAGGAGAACCCACAACAATGGAGGTCTCCAATATATCAAACAAATTGAATCTAAAGGGAGAAACCGATGTAAATACAATCAGAGGTGGTGATAACAGTACCCTCTTTTCACCAATGGATAGCTAATCCAGACAGAAAAGCAGCAGAGAAATGTCAAATTTACATTTGACCAAATGGATGTAGCTGATACCGACAGAACATTTCATCAAACAGCTACAGAATACACATTCTTCTTATCAACTGGTGGAATATTCTACAAATTGGCCATATATTAGGGCACAAAACCTCAGTAAGTTAAATAATATTTATAATCAGAATAGAGTGGAATAAAACTAGAAGTCAATAACAAGAAGAGCTATAAAACTACAGTTTCATGAAAATTAAATAGTATATTCTTGAGTGACTAATGAGTCATTAAAGATATAGAATTGAAAAATTGAAATATTTTTGAGAAAATGAAAAACAGCACAATAAGACCTATGGAATACAGTAGAAGTAATAGCAAAAGAGAAGATTGTAGTAAAAACTGCCTACAACAAAAAGTGAGTCAACTCAAGTGGACACTCTAATAACACAGATCAGGGACCTAGAAAAAGTTTTTTAAAAGGGAGATGATTGAATGATTGACTCAGTGGTAAAGAACTTGCTGTGTAAGCAAGAGGACCTTAAGGTCCCTGGCATCCACGTAAAAGCTGTGTGCAGCTGTAAGCCTCTGCTTGTGTCTCCAGCATGAACAGAGACAGGCAGATGCCAAGGCCTTTGATGGTCAATTAGCCTAGCTGAACTAGTGACTCCCAGGTTTACTGAGAGTCCCTGCCTCAAATAATATGTTGGGGAGCTATAGAGAAAAATACCTGTGACCTCCACATCTGTATGTGCAGGAATACGTAACCAATATGAACCATGCATATACATGCATACAACATACATAATATATATACAAGATATGCATGTTATGTGTAATAAAATAGTCAAATTCTAAAATTAGGGTAAGAATAAAATATCAGAGTATAAATAAAAAATTGAGTATTAAAAATATGAAAAAAATCAATGAAACAAAAAGTTTTGAAAAGATAAAATCAACAAATATTTACACTAACCAAGATGAGAGTCAAAATTAGAAATGAAAGAGAAGACCTTATAACTAATACCACAGAAATATAAAAGATCATAAAAATTACTATGCACAATATACACCAGAAAATTGGAGTATGTAGAAGAAATAGACATATTCCTGGCCATATGCAAGTTAACATGAATGAATCAAGATCAAATAGGATAATAAATGAATGAAAAAATTGCCTTAATAATTGGGAAACTCAAAACACCAATAACAACCAGCAAGATTAAAACAATAATTTGAAACTTTCATCGAAGAAAATTCAGGACTTGATGGCTTCACTATTGAAAATTACAGAACAGTTAAACACATAATTTCAACTCTTCCTCAAACCATTCACAGACACTAAAAGATTGGAGAGCTTTGCCTGATATATTCTACAAGGTCAGCATTACCCTGCTTTATAAACCAGCAAAAAATATAGCCAAAAGCAGAATATTGAACAAAAACTTGATGAACCTAGATGAAAAGATTCTTACAAAATACTGGTAAACTGGTAAATTCAGTAGCAAATCAAAAAAAGATTCTTCATTTGACAAAGTGATAGTTATCTCAGGGATAAAATGGTTCACCATATAGAAATCAATAAATAAAATATTTTGTACCCAAAAATTAAAACAAAAACAAGCTGAAAGATTTTTTTCAATAGATGCAGAAAAACATTAAATAAGATTCAACATTTCTTCAAGATAAAAATTTTTTAAATGTTAGTTATTAAGAAACGTACCTCAACACAATAAAGTCTATGTACGACAAACCTACAACCAACACTTTATTGAAGTGGGAAAACAGATCATTTCCTCTAAGATTTGGATCGAGGCAAGGATTCTGACTCTCACCATATTTAGTCAGCATAGTATTAGAAGTCTTGGCCAAAGAAATTGGCGAAAAGAGCAACAGAATTTCCAAGTCAAAAAAGAGAAACTCAAATTACCCCTATAATCAGATACCATGACCATATACAGAAGTACATACACACACACACACACACACACACACACACACACACACACACACAAACATACACACAACCTGTTAGCACTGATAAATTCAGTAAAGTTGCAAAATAAATGCCCAAAATACAAAAACTATAGTATCTTCATACATTAATAAACAGGATGAAGCTTATTTTGCACCAGTCAGAGACTACTGCTAACTGATCACAGACAGACATTGTCTATGAATTGCCTAGGCCTAAGCAATACATCTGCAATGCAACCTCTACATCTAAGGCACATGGAACATAGAATGGGGGTAAAGAAGAGGACACTAATTAATCTCTCAATTCTCATTAATGAAGTTCCTTCATGCAACAGAAGGCTAGGAACACAAAAGGTCACAAATGGCCAAAATGTAGAGATTAAGAATCTATAGAATGCTGGTCCTTGGACAGGATTCCTATATTAAACTTCACCTACCCAGGGCTCAGGGACCATCACAGAAGAGGGGGCACAATGTCTGTAACAGCCAGGGAGGAGGTGCATGACCATATGGAAACAGAGTCCTATAAGCTCCTGGGAACTTGCTCATATGATCCTGTGGCAATGGTGCCAGCATTCACAAGTTCCATGCAAACTCAAGCAGTCAAAAACTCAGCATAGAACAGGGAAAATAAACAGCAGACCCCAATCCTATTAAAAAATATTGGCAACTGATTACTGCTAGGTGAGGAAGAATTGGTCTTCCTAAAACAAGGGACTCTAGATAAGCTGACTAGACCTCAGTGGATGGACTTTCACTGGAGAATGTCGAGGGACACTAACTTGACACAGTGGGCCTATACATGAATAACAGAGTATATGGGTTCTGATAGGGGAGCGATGGGAGGGTGCCAGTGGAGATGGGGGTATAAAGATGATTAAGATTTTTTTATAGATATTCTGTATGAAACACACACAAATTCAATAAAACCAAATTAAAAATAAATAACTAAAAAATAAAAAGGACGAAACAGGAATATCACTCACAATCATTACCATCTTAGATATGAGTGGCTATTTGGTACTGATCAAGACATTATGTATGATAGTTTTCCCCTTTAAAAGTTAACTCATCTGGGCCCACCAATCATTTGGCCCTCAAAAAGAATGATTCACCTAAAGCCATGCTAAGGAGTTGGGAGGGATAATTACCCCTTAATGAGATAATGTAGTTTTCCTTTCCAGAACCCCTGCCCTGGGTGCAGTTGCCTGCAGAGCCACCTCCATGTGGTTCAGGTAAGTCTACCCACTTTTCTGAAAAGAGTGACTGTTCTTTTTTCCTCTATTGTTATCTCTTTTTCTTTCTTTTGGACACTGGCTGGAGCCTAGACATGTTTCTTCTAACACGTTAGGCTTCCCCACTCTTTCTCTGAACTTTGTCTGAGCTGTTTGCCATGTGGCTACTTGTGGAACTTCATTCCTAACTCAAAAGGTGTGACTTTTTCTCTTCGTCTTTTCCATATCCCTCCTTCCTAGAGCTGTCAAGATTTCCAGCTTGTCTATAATGTTGTTGTCTTTTAAACTCTAATAAAATTGCCCAATAGCTTAAAAAAAAAACTACATAAAAATATCCCACAAGATGCTGGCAGGGTGTAGAGAAAAGGAGGCTTGTATACACTGTCAGTGGGAATGTTAATTACTACAGCCATTATGGAAAATAGTAATGTGGAGGTTGCTTGTAAGACTACAAAAAGAAATACCGTAAGATCTAGCAATCTCACTACTGGGAATATGTCCCAAAATGATGAGATCATTTTATCTAAAATATAACTGTGCTTTCATGCATGCTTATGGAAACATAAGACATAAGACATAGAATCAACTCATGTATATGTCAATAGATGACTAGATCAGAGAATGTGGTATTTAAACACAGTGGAATACTGCTCATTCATAAAAAAGTAATATAAAATCCTGTTCTTTGTGGTAACAAGAACAAAACTGGAGGATATCATGTTGACTGAAGTAAGTCAGACACCAAAAGACAAATACTGTATATTCTTTCTGTTTTGCTGGAGCTAAAACACCTGATCTCCTAGAAGAGTGCAGAGCAGTGGTCACAAGAAGCTTGGAAAAGTAGGAATGAGGGAAGATAAAGACAGATTAGACAGCACAACTAGGGAATATGAATTAGTTGCAGCGTTCCAGAGTGTAGTCGAATCACTGCAATCTACAATGATTTATTATATATTTCAAAATAACTAGAAGAATAAAAAACATTTTAATCACATGGACATTATCACTGTTTAATGAAATGGAAATTCTTTGATAATTACACATTATACGCATTATTGGATTACTGTACTATAGCCCATTAATAGGTATAAATTGTTTGGCCGCTAAAAAATAACATCTGGGTATGGTGGCTCATGCGTTTAATACCAGTACTCAGGAAGCAGAGGCTGGTGGACCTTTATGAAATCAAAGCCAATCTGACCTAAGTAGTGAATGACCAGGAAAGCTGTGGGTACAGGGAGACCCTTTCTCAGAACAAAACAAAAACAAAACAAACAAACCAAAAATAAATCTTAACCTAAAAAACAGGTGAACTCAAGTGCTGATAAGGATACAGTGCAGCTTGAAATTCCCACGTTGCCTTCAATGCAAATTTTTACAACTTCAGAAGCTATTTTTCAGTACAAACAGCTGATAGTCCATGTATTTTATGGCTTACAAATACCCCTTCTAATTAAATGTTTTCTTAAATGAGTTCATACTTACCAAAAGATATGAACAAAGGTGTTCACAGCAGTAATATTTATAATAGTGAAAAGCAAGAACTTGTCAAATGACAATTAACAGTGAATAGAATGAATAAATTGTGCATATATTTCTCTGAACAGAATGCTATGTAGGATGTGAAACGATAGCAAACATAAATGAATCTCACAGATATGAGAGACAAACAGAACAGCAAGACACCAAGAATCTGTCTTTTATGCTATTACATAATGTTTAAAATCAAGCAAAACCAATGTATGCTAGTCTGTTGAAGTCAAGGCAGCATTTCCCTGTGGGTGAGGGGAGAAGTGACTGAAATGGGAAGTAAAATAACGAGTCTGACTGAGCTGATGATGCAGCTTCTGATCTGCTCTTCTGTAAATGGATCTAGAATTAAGGAAACAGTGCACTTATAATATGTATACCTTTACAGGCTCTGTGTAAATGCAATTAAAAGCATTAATCCTATATAGCATAGTTGCATCTCACACAAAATAATTAGAAGCGTATTTTAAACTCTCGCTTAATATCATAAATCCAAGTGAGAAAATAAAACTCATGCCATATTATGATATGAGGGCCACAGAAGCAAAAATTACAATAAAACGAACTATCGATACTCAAATCACAGGGCCAGTTGAGGAATGAAAGGAGTTAAAATGATTCTTGGGATGTTTTTTCTTTTGCTTTGTCTTGTTTTAGATCCTGTATTTGGAAAAAACATCTGTATTGTATTTGTTGCAAAATGAAGCTTAAGAAAGAAGACTGTAAGGAGATAAGAGACTAAAGGAAATCCTGAAGTAATTTTAATCAGTATTAAGAAAATTAAAAAATATTTGACTAGCAAACAAAGGATTCATGAATTTGAAAAACTCAATGGGACCATGACACTAATAACTGCTTATTTCCCATGAGAGAGTATTGTCTTCATCAATGAATTTTTCTAATCTTACTGTTTTTTAACCCTTTCCCTATTGGATCAAACATATTTATATAAGAACTGAAATGAGTTTGAAACCCAAAATCCTGTTTAATTATTGTGACTGCAATGATTTAAGTAGAAACCTAGAGAAAAATTATCTCCAACCACATATAACACTATACCATTCACTACCAAATCATAATACCTTTGAGTGGCCTAACATTTTAACTGCATAGTAATTTTAAGACTACAAATATAGACATTGACCATAACTTGTAGGATACACTATCTTCAAAGAAGTTGTTTGCAATTCATGGTCTCTTTTTATGGTATATTAAATGAGAAGCCCATTTCTTTTATGGAACTAAATGCCAAATGTGTAGGTAAGGTAGACACTAAGTGGATGTCTTATAATTTAATAATTCTGACACTACCATAGTGTAAATTACATAGGTTAAGCATTCAGTCTCACAAGATCACACCCAAATCAGATGTTCCAAAATTACCCACAGTTCTGTTTGATTCGACTGAGTATTAGAGTTTCCACCCTCCCTTCTTTGTGTTTCACAACTTTCTAAAAGGCTCCAGAACTGATGCACACGCTCAGCAGTTTGTTCCGTAAGGGAAATATGAAGGGACACAAATGAACTGAGAGCTGAAGATACGCACAGGGCAGGTTTTAAGAATCTGGGTCCAGAGCTTCCATACTCATTCAGGTATGCCACCTTCCCTGTACCTTGATGAGGTCACCAACCTGGAAGCCCTCCCAGTTCCAATGTCTAGGTGTTTAGTGTTTTTCATTATGTGGACACAATTGCTCAAATCATTGGCCATTGATGACAGACTCTGCCTACAGCCCCCTTTCTTCCTCTGGAAGCTCCAGCTCTTTAACAATGCCTTGGTCTTTGGGGGGGATTCATCCTGAAGTTAGTGATCTGATTAGCATGCAAAAAGACACTCATTCCTCTGGCTATTTCAAAAGTTTAAGAATCTTCTGAGTCACAAATCAGGGCCAGAGACAAATGTTAGGACTGAATATGTCCCTAGCATCCTTAATACTTAAAGAGTACATAGGGTTTTAAGAATCTGTGGTAGGAACTTGGAAAGAGGGGAAACCAAAGACATATTTCTATGTCAAGGAGGTCTAGTTCACAAAACAGAAGTTGAGTCTCTTCTATGGAGTTGAGTCTAAAGCTTTGTAATTATCATCTTATCTCACCTTGTGTGATCTAAGACACCAATGACCCCTTTAGTCGCAATCATCCCAGCCACTTGAGAGATTCTGAGATGGAGGATTTGTAAAATAGTTTCTCAGATGCATTCTTACATGTTTATTTAGTACACAAGCCCAGAGGCCTTGTAATGAGTGCATTTCTATAATTTAAAGATTTCCAGAGTACTGACTATTACTCTTTTTCTATGCTAATAGCCAAAGGCTGTTGAGATGGAAGTAATTTTAGAAAATCCTGAATAAAAACAAACTAAACATTCTTGCCAATTTGTGGATCTGCCAAATCTTCGAGTTGCCCGTTTTAATTGATTTTTTTTTGTTTGATTTTTCTGATTTGTTGATAAATTTTAAAAAGACAAAAACAGCAAAAAAGAGAAAAAAAAAATCAGCAATGATCTGTAGTTGATTCTCCATCCCCAGCTTCTACAGTCACTCTAACTGGCAAGATGCCATGTAATTCAAATCTTTCTCTCTGTAATTCAAGTCTCTTTCTCTCTCTCTCTCTCTCTCTCTCTCTCTCTCTCAATACTGATAGGGATTGAATTCATGGCTATATCCCCTATCGTCACTATTTCTAACTCACGTTTCAAAAGAATTCTGAGACAGAAAAAGCAATAGTAGCACTGGGCACTTGTGTTTGGAAAACCAGTATAAACACACATTATTGCGGAGGAGTCTTACTTTCTACTGTCTCCTGTGCTCAGGCCCAGTTTCGGATGCTGTGCCTTCTAACTGAAAAACAGAAAATAGCATTTAGTCTTAAGTTTGGAAAAGATGTGGTCAAAGATAATACTATAACATCATATTCTTCCCTTAATCCATAGTTACTCTTGAATAGAAAATTCCTCTTGATTATTTGCTCCATCATGTAGAGTTGAGAAATTGGTCTAGTCATCTTGCTACTTTTACATATCCCATGTTTCTTGTATTTTAAAAGTGTATTGCACACATTTGTAGATATGGTCCAGGACATCGCCTTGTATATTCTCTCTTGGGTCCCTATCTTGGTATTTACTGTGATGACCTGAAGAGTGTTACCAAGACATGGGTTTAGCTTTTGAACCACCATCTGTAGACTGTCTTAGTAATAATTATGGAGTTCAAATATTCCTTCTGAAGGTATGATAGTTGAGTCTACTGAAATAAGCTGAAAACAGTACAACAGAATAACACATTTAATGTATACTTGTGTACAGAAGTTATAAAAAATTCAAAGAAAGGTGAGGCAGATGAAGTTTAAAACCTTCCTTATAAGGTAGAGGGAACTGAGGGGCCATAGGCAAGTCTAGTGGGGAAGTAAATTATTTTTTTTTAAGGGAAATGAATACTCCCAGTTAACAGGCAATGGCCTGGGAGAAAATTCCTCTGCAGTGTAGCCATGACCTTTGACTTTTTTAGACTACTGTGTAGTGCTAAACTTCCCTGGTTAATGAAATGTCAACAACTGCATGTCTTTAAGATAGGGGATTTCCCACAGTTGGATAATGGAACCTGAGAGAGCCCATCCCTTTGCTCCGAAAAAGGAAGAGAAGGCAAGAGGGTTCAGGTTCAGGGGCCTTGGCCCAGGTCAGAGAGACTTCAGTTCTGGATTTTTTTTAGCTCAGTATGTCAAACATATCAACAAAATACTACTTTGGCCTTCAAGTTCCTTTTCTTTCCTGTTTTCTAAGTGAACTCTAATTTTGTTCTTCATCTTCATATTTTAAATACTAAACACTAAAATTTAAACATTATTTTTAAATTTTAAAACATTTTTATTTTTTGCTATGCCCCTTAGCCGAGCCTGTTTATATATGCTTTATGCATTTACCTCATGTTTAAAGCATTTAACACCAAACGAGGAAAAAATAAACCCCAAACCATATCTGTGGAAGGAATAGACTTCCTTTCACAGAGACAGTTTACAGTAGGAGGCTTGTGTTGCTGTATTTTGTTGCTAAGAAATTTCTACAGGGAAACAGCAATTGAAAAGTGAGGTGGGATTTCATGACTGCATGGATCATTAGACCCTGCTACTTGGCAGTTTTTGGGCAAAAGAAAACTACGAAAACTGCAAGATTGTTCTAGAGAAAGACAACCGTTGTGTCTGAAAGTAGAAATGAACTTTTACCAATTCCCGAGAGCAGATATTCCATTTGAATTTTTAATGTTTCTTTTTCTCTTTGCTGCATACCTATAAAGAAAATATAATCTTTGAGAAAATGCCTGAAAAACCAGGGGTAGTCATTTAGCCTTTAGGGAGGTATGAACTGAGCGATCTGAAATGTTTTCCTTATTATGGAAATGTAAACTAGAAAACTGCAACAAGTTCTTCAAGGTGAGTCCTTGGGAACTGAAACTCAGACCTGGGGTGAAGTTCACAGACTGCATCATCTGCCAGCAGCACATGTGAATGACCACACCCACTTCCTGTTCTGTGGGAAGTGGTTGCTCCAGACACATTTATTGGTTAATAATAAACAAATTAGTAATTGATGGAGAACTCACAAAAAGTAAGAGACATATGTATGAAGGGAATAGAAATTTTAAAACAAAAGTGGGTGGTCAATGTGTTAAGCCTGTGTTTTGGTCTCAGTATCACTGTTTTTGGAAAGATATTTAATAGTGGCCTCGATTCTCTGTCATAATTCTGTTTTATATGTGTCATGTCAAATGTACAATCTGTAACACAGCTAAAAGAATGGTGGATTCAATGATTTCTGGAAGTTTTTCTAGATTAGACTTAACAGACATTCTTCAAATACCTGAAAACTGGAAGGATTGTGGGTATTCCATCTCATGTTCATGTCTTATAGTCTCTAGTTCTCAACTGAAATTGTGCATAGATTTCAAAGGGAAGGATTACTATTTAGGAAGCCCTTTTAGTATATTACTACTTGGCTTTTTTTTTTTTTTTGCTTACCTATTCTTGATGACCTATCTATCAGCACCTTTCTTGTTTAGTTTTATATCTCTGGTAAGAACAAAGGAAAAGAAGTTTTTTTATTTTTGTTTTGGTTTTTGTCATTTTGTTGAAACAAGGTCTTCCTGTGGCCCCAGTTGTCCTGGAACTCCCTATTAGGCTGGCCTCCAACTCCACCTGCCTCTGCCTCTGGAGTACGGTGATTAAAAACACATGCCACTATACCTGGCCCAGAACAAAGGAGTCTCATGGCAAGACCAGACTAATTCCCCATGAAGAGTACAGCCAGGAGGGGTGAAGTGAGTTCTGTACTGGAATGTGCCTGGTCCTTGTCTTTGTTCTGTGACACCAGCACAACAGGAGGCATCCCATGGAGAATCCTACTTGAAACCCACTGCCCTAGACTGTATAATCAACAATTTCATGAAGGGATATTTAGGAGATGATGGTACAAAGATGGCGCCAGCAGAATGGCCAACTTTTGAAGTTGAATGACCCCAGAAGGCACTCGGGATATAATTAAGATTAAGTCAGTGTACTGGGTGATAACTGGAGACTCAGAATGTTCAGACAGTTTCCCATATATAGAAAGCTGGCTACACATTGTACCGTCTCAGTTCCCTCTGGAAAAGGTTGGTGCTGGTAGACAAGGTCATATTAGGATTCTGCTGGTCTGGACTCCAACAAAAATCTGAGGTGCCATCAAGACTCCACCAGTCCTCTAGGGAGACCCAGATGAGCCCAGGCTGCCAGTGCCTTCTTATGCTTCTCTGCCTAGGACAGAGGCCCCTCCTTTGCCAGACAGTCTGCCACCATTTGTCTCTCCCCCAAGGCTTGGGGACTATGCTTCTCCACCTAAAGTGGAGCTGTTACCCATCCACCAGAAATATCAGTATCTTCTCCAAGGCTCAAGGAGCTTGAACAGGTTGGGTGATATCTTCATTCAGCCAAGAGGCAGCTACCCTCCCTCCAGATGCCCCTCTGAGAGACTAGAAGGCTCCAACACATCCTAGATGGAAGCACAGGAGAGCAGTCCATTTTCTACTACAGCCATCCACTACCACAGACTTGCTTAATTGGAAACACCATACACCCTCATACTCAAAGAAACCACAGGCTAGCATAGATCTAGTGGAATCTATTTGTCAAACTCATCTTTTTACCTGGAGTGACAGCCATCAACTCCTGCTAACCCTTCTTAATATGGAGGAACAATGGCAATAGACAATGAGGCTCAGAAATGGTTGACTCAGTTCCCATCAGAAGAACTGAATGCAGAGACATGGCTCAGAATCTCCTCCAATAAGTAGACTCCTTCTGAGACCCCAATCCAGAAGGTGACGAGGCCTGCCTAGGATGAACATTACCCAGCTGCTAGAGACTGTAAGCAAAGTACTTGTGAATCAGGAACAGGCTGCTAAAAGGGAAGCAGACAAGAGACAAAAAAGGCAGCCCTCCTCACATAGGTGCTGAGCTGACCAGTTTGCCCTAAATGCAGATGGAACCAAATAGGTAGTAAGCCTAAGCTTTGCTCTTTCTTAAAAAGGATCAATGTGCCAACTGCAAGGAAATCAGACCCTGGAAAAATGAACTCCAATAAAAAGGAGTGTGACCAGAGACCAAAACAGTATTGTACTCCATTTCTGGCAGAACCTCCCACCAGCAACTTAACTGGGTTGGCTGGAATTGACTTTGACTGAGACAGCCCAGGTTCTGTAAGACTGGGCCCCAACAAGCCTAAAAACCCAGAGACAGACCAGAGAGCTGCTGGGGTCATCCCCTGTGAATGGTTCAAAGTCACATAGGCTAGAAGGCTCCATGACCTGGTTCTCAGCATGCTGTACTGGTTCTGGAATGACATTGAATTATTCATAAATATTGTAAAGAATCTGTGTGCTAAGGCTTTGGATCCCATAAATGCTAATTCTTTTTGGTCTTGTTGAGACAGGGACTCCCAATAGCCCCAGTTGATCTGTAACTTGTTATGTATACTAGGCTGATCTTGGTCTCATGGAGATCCACCTGCCTCTGCCTTCAGAGTGCTGTATTAAAGGACTATGCCACCACACCTGGCATAAAGGCTATTTTGGAATGGTGAAGTAATGTCTCTTTGAAGCATAATTGTTGTTGAATTCAGCTACAGTATATCAGTAAATATGTAACCTATAGGCAAGCAGTAGAATATGGTCATATTTTGAGAATTACAAAGGATAGAACTATTGCTAAAGACTTTGTTCTGATATAGGAGAAATTGGGTTGCCTATAAAGGTTTTTAGTCCCATTGATAAAAGAATTTAAGAATGAACTCAAACAGAAGCTTAAGGACGATTTTATTAGAGTCTCAAAAAACCCTTGGGGCAGATAAACTGTAAATCTCCTCAGTTTACTGGAGGAGGAGAATGGAGGAGACGAGAAAAGCCATCCTGTTTGAGGTTGGACCCATAGCACACCAGTGGCCACATGGCAGGGAGGGGATCTTTAAAGAAAGAGTAAAGAAACCCAAAATGGGGCTGGAGAGATGGCTCAGAGGTTAAAAGCACTGGCTACTCTTGTACAGGGACAGGGCTTGGTTCCCATGGTGGCTAACAACTATCCAAAACTCCAGTTCCAGAGGATCCAGTGCCCTCTTCTGACCTCCGTGGTCATTGCACTACATGGGTATGCTTATATACATGCAAGCAAGACATTCATATACAAAAAATAAAAATAATAGATAAAATATTTGAAAAAGAAACCCAAAGTGTTGGGAAAGCCCAAAGTGTTAGAGAAAGCATGCTTAGAAAAGAGATGGAAGGAAAGGCTAGGATATGCTTTTCTGAAGAATGAAGAAAACTGGGCAGACCTGGGAAGCTTTGTGTCTGTGGCCTCATAAGCTACTGCACCAAGGGTGGGGATCTGGCCAAGAAAAGTTAACTACTTCATTGACTCACTAGTTATGTACTAACTCTTTCACCTATATGTTTAGTGTGGCTTACAGTGAGCCCACCTTCCTAGCAGTGGTCTTGTGGCCAGGCAACTGACTTGTTACAAAGGTGAATCTCCATCCAGTCCAGAGAATTCATTCTCTTGACCAGCAGTTTTTTCTTAAGGGGTCTTTCTTACTTCTGCAACAGTACCTGAAAAATCACTCAGCTTCAGAGAGAGATATTAGACTACACCAGGAGTACCACAGATTGAAGGGACTCTGAAAGAAAATATAAGAATTATAGAATGATGCTTAAGTCCCAGAACGGAACAGCTCTAGGCAGTCTTCTCGGTGCTTTTGCCTATAGTTCCCAATGCAACATCTCTCCTAACCTACCCAACATCTGCTGGCCTTCCTTCTTAAAGGGTAGCTGACTCCCCCTTAACACAGATCAGTTCTGAGGTGGTTCGGTGATAAGTTATTTTACTTATTTGTGTCTTACCTTTCCAAATTTCTTGGAATGTACCAGAAACCCAAGGGACCTGAGGGCACTGCTTCTCCAACTCCTCCATCCACCTTCCTTTTGTTTTCTTTGTTTCTACTCTAACAATTTTCTTTCATATTTTCCTCTTCTGTCTTTGAAGTTTAAAAAAAGAGAATTTTATTCTGGAAGATTTAAAAGATGCCTACTTCATTCTTCCCTGGAGGATATATGTTGATTTGTTGTTTTTATAAAAATATTTTAATTTTATTTTTTTAATTCTTGTGTGGGTCTGCATGTACGCATGCCGGTGCCAGCAGTGGGCATAAGAGGGCATTGGATCCCCTGGAGCTGGAGTTATAGACAGTTCTAAGCTGCTGCATGGGTGCTGGAACCTGAACACAGGACTTCTGCAATAGCATCAAGTGCTCCTAACCACTGAGTCATCTCTTCAGCTGTTTGTTTTATAGAAGAACCTCTTGATAACATTGACTTGCCACAGGCAATGTGGTGTCCTGGTGAATGCGAGTGCTCTGGGCAGAACAATTGTTTTCAAATTCTGCTTTTGCCAGTCTTATGACCTTGGTAATCATTGTGTGGCTTTGCGTTTGATGACCTTAATCTTGGGTGAGAATCATATACATATGCTGTATAACCACAGATTTAACAAATGTGCATGGATAATGTATCCAAATAAAACAAGCATTTGACTGAATATGTACTAACTTTTTTTGTCATTATGTACTAAAGAACAATTGTGGCAGCTAGATTTTTGCTGTCAACATGACACATCTGGGACGAGGGAATCTCAGTTAAAGAATGTCTTCCATAAGATTGACCTGTGGGCATATCCATGGGTCATTTTCTTGATTGCTAAGTGATATAGGAGGGCCCAGTCCTCTGTGTCAGCACTTCCCTTAGGCAGGTGGGCATGGGCTGTATGGGAGACGTAGTAGAACGTGAGTCTAGGAGAAAACCAGTAAGCAGCATTCCTCCATCATTTCTGCTTCAATTTCCTGCCTTGCTGGAGTTCTTGCCCTGACTTCACTCAAGGAAGAATTATAACCTGTAAAATAAAATGAACCCTTCCTTCCCTAGCTGCTTTTGGCCATGGTGTTTATCACAGCAACAGAAAGTCAGCTAGAACACTTATGCTCTAACGAATATTTACATAGCATTTGTATTGTACTTGTCCATTATAAGTAATTTAGAGATAATCTGAAGTTTAAGGGAAGTTGTACATAGATTTTTATGCAAATATGCCATTTTCATGTGTATGTGTATACATGCAGGTGCATTTCTGTACATGGGCAGGTGGTGTGTGTGTGTGTGTGTGTGTGTGTGTGTGTGTGTGTGTGTGTTCTTGTGGAGACCACAGGGTAATCTCACTGAAATTCTTTAGGGCTTTCTGCCTTTTTCTTATTGGCCTGAAACACACAATCTGATCAGATAGGCTAGCTGACCAGCAAACCTCAGGGATCATCCAGTCTTCATCTCTCAGGACTACACTTAAAAGTGAGCATCATGCTGGGCGTGGTGGCTCACTCCTTTAATCCCAGCACTTGGGAGGCAAAGACAGGTGGATTTCTGTGAGTTCAAGGCCAGACTGATCTACATAGCAAGTTCCAGGCCAGCTGGGGCTACAGGGAGACCCTGTCTCAAAAAAAAAGTGAGCATCATAGGGGCTTATGAGATGGCTTAGAGGTTAAGAATACTTGCTGCTTTTGCTGAGGACAGGGGTTTGATTTCAAGCACTCATATGGCAGCTAACAACTGTCCAGAACTCTAGTTTCAGGGGAATTAAAGCCCTCTTCTGACCTCCATGGGCACTGCACAACACAGGTGTACTTGTATACATGCAGGCAATACAGTAAAACATAATAAAATATTTTAAAAAGTAAGCATCACTACAGCTGGTTTTCTTTTTATGTGGGGTGTAGGGATTGAACTCAGGTCCTTGTGCTTACAATGCAAACACTTTACTGAGTTATCTTCCCAGTCTTTATGCCATTTTATATAGAAGATTGAGCCTCTACATGTTTCAGCATCCTTAAGAGTCTTGGAGCTAATCACTCTCAGATACCAAGGTACCACTGAAGTTTTCTCTAGTGGTCCCATTATTTTTCAAGGTTCAAAATTTTTTTTTAACATAAAACAGTTGGAACAAGGCCTGGCATGTAGCAAGCATCCAATACATGTATGATGAATGTTTTAGGACACATGGAGATGAGGAGAGAGCATTAGTGGAGGAGAGAGGAGTAAGAAAGAAGTGTGGCGTGGTGAAGTCCAGACACTGCAGATGGCCGCCTCATGCTCTTCCCAAGCTTCCTTCCTAGAATGTCTCCTCCGGAGCAGGGCTCAGCCAGGAGCACTGTGGCAGGCATGAAGAAGCTAAAACACCTGAAGGATGGTATGGACGATGTTCAGTGCACCAGGACCTGTTGAAGAATGCCAGATAAGTTTCCCCTGTCTGCTATTTCATTAATTTTTTTGCAAAATATTACTTTGTTATTATATTTATACAGGTTAACATTCTACAGATAAGCAGACATTATCAAAGATTTCCAACCTAACTGCCTAGTTCCCACACTTATAACCACAATTTTATCAGATTTTCAAATGACAAGCTATTATTAGGCCACGAGAAGAATTTTGCATTTAAAAAATCCCAACTTTCTGATCTGGGGACTCAGGGATAGGAAAGAGGCAACTTTGAGATGCACTTTCCAAAGGTGCCTTTTTATTACTCAGTTCTTAACAGTGGGAGAGTTATTTCCCCTGAGAAAATTTTGGAAAACAGAATGAATCTTTGGAGGATGTTGCTTTGTTGTGTTAACGTATCAGAATTTTATATGTTTCCTGCTGACTGTATACATTATCTATACCATAACAAGAAGGCTGTTATGAACGAAAATCAGATATGTCATCTTTCATGTAGTCTTTGATCTATGAATTTGTCTTACATTGTGTTTCACAGCAGGGAAAAAAAGGAGCAGGCACAGTTTTATCTATCAAGTCTAGATTCTTTAACAAAGTCCTAGGAAACCAAATCATATTACATTGGTCTGATTGGACTTTTCCAGGAAGTATCTAGAAAGGTAAAAGGTCTCTGATACTATCAGACATGTTCTAAAAAATAAATCTTGTGATTTGTTCATCTTTTTGTGATCCATCAAAATGAAACTAATAAACAGTCTCAGATGGAGAGGCAGAAAAATGGAAAAAAAATTATCTGCACCAGCCCAGTCAAAACTAGTATCTACCAGAAATTTACCCATTGTGTTGTCAGCCTTTCCCCACATTAACTTTATTTATTTGAAAAGGAATTACCCCAAATGAAAGAAGGAAAGTATAAAGTTTACTATTAGCAGAGATTTGATGGTAATTATTGGCTTTAACCTAAATATTAAAATGTGGACATATAAATAGCAGCATGCACAAAGAATCATCTCTTCATGTTGCTTTGTGAAACAGAATTACTCCACAAGCCTGGCTTTATGAGCAGACCACTCATGTTTCTGGCCTGTAATGGAAGTGTTGAGGAATGAGCTGACTCTACAAGTCTATTCTCCACATTTCAAAATATTTAAGGATGCTAGAAACCAATTACTGTTATGAGCTATGGTTTCATTTGGAATGACTATCTGTGCTGTGGCCCTCAAGTGACTAAGTTTTGTTCTGAATTTCAGTACTTTGCAAGTCTTTTCAACTTTTGCATGGTGTCATCATTCTATGAATGGTCAAAATGATTCTCAGCTTACCAGCAACTCTTACTCCAGAATGAAGGGGGCGGGGAGCACTTACACCAGTGAGGACTTTAACCTTGCTATATGTCAGGGGAAGGATATCTCACATGCCTTTTTGTATGTGTCAGCCTGAGTCGCAAATTTACTAGGTTCTGTCTTCTAGTCACTGAATGTTAAATAGAATGCACTTACTTTCTCTTAAAGACATCATCCAGGAAACCTGTTTCAGTCATCTTTGTGAACAAAAAGCTCATTCAATCAAAGCTGAACTCAGTCCCTCAGTTTTCTGAGTGGTTCCCAACAGTTCTTATAAAGTTAAGATGAGGATTGTTTTGATCTAGAGATTTCTGAAATAAAAATGTTAGTTCTCTGCCCCTAGGTATATTTGTGTGTGTATGTGTGTGTATGCCTTCTATGTATATGTGTGTATGAGTAAGAGTCTTGCATATAGACATGTATGTATGTATGTGTGTGTAGGTATGTATGTGTGTTGTGTGACGCAGTTCCTGGGGAAATGTTAACAAACACTTACCCTAGATAGGTAACTGACAAAAAATCAAAATAATGATACCATCCAAGTCTAATTTACTGATCCAAAGTGTTTTATTGCAGTAACTTACAGGAATAAGGGTGAGGGGTTACATAGAGGAGCACAATGACTCAAAGACAGCTGCAGCACCAAAAGCCCACCCCAGCATGATAGCTCATGAAAGCTGGAAATCTAGAGAGCACTGCACAATCTGCAGGCAGCTCAACAGGTTGGGGCATTTCTTTCAGGCAGCTCTGCTGGTCTCTGCTTCCTCAAGGCAGCTCAGCTTGTCTCTGCTTCATCCAGGTAGCTCTGTTGGTCTGGGATTGTCTCTCAGCAGTCCTTAGGTCTGATATGAACTTGGAGGGGAAGGGACCTTCTGAACTTAGTCAATATCAGGGACTTCCTGAAGATATTGAGTTCATTCCTGAGTTTAACAATCTTTCCTGAAGTATAGAATATTTCAACTCCCCTCAAAACACCCTCTGGTTTATCTCCCCTTAGAACATCCTGTTGTTTGCTTCCCCTTAGAACATCCTGTTGTTTACCTCCCCTTAGAACTGCTGTTGTTTACCTTCCCTTAAAACATCCTGTTGTTTACCCATCTTCTCTCTAAGATAGGTTTTTATCTCAGAGGAAATTGCTGCATGACATATATATGTATATGTGTAGGTCTCTGTGTATGAATGTGTGTATGGGCATATGTGTATATGTACTTATGTGTGTGTACATGTGTGGTATGTGAATATGTATGTATGTTTGTGTAGGTGTGTGTGTGTGAAGGCATGTTTGTGTAGATATGTGTGTGTGTAGGAGTGTGTATAGGGGTATATGTATAGGTGTGTATGTGTATATGTATGTGTCTGCATATGTATGCTTATGTAGGTGTGTGCAGGTGTTTTTGAGTAGGTGAATGTTAGTGTGTAGGTGTTTGTGTTTTATATAGGTAAGTGTATGTACATGTGTGTGTAGATGTAGGTTTCTGTGTGTATATACAATATGAGCACTAGGAAAGAATAAACACCGTGAGTACTTCTTCCTAAGAAGGAAGAATAAAAACAACACAGAGAACACTGCTCTGTCCAATTATGAACTTTTATTAAGCATGCACCTTGGGAATGAGGAAGTGTCATCTTTTGTCATGAGAATAAAGCATTTATTCCCTCAACTTTTCAGAACAATGGACAGCCATTCTCATGTCAGAGCATATCCAAGTAGAGGACTGACTGCTCAGTGACTTGGTCCTGTATCTGTTCAGCAAAATCCTCTTTACTTGCTGCGGTCCACAACCCTACTTTGCCTGCTACACAGTGTCTTTGCCCTTAATCCGCCCTGGCCACTTCAGAACATGGCATGATTCACATAACCATCCTAAGGCTAAGCAGCCTTTGCAGTCTGGAACCCCAAGTTTTATTTTAAATACTCCATCGAACACGGGTTTCCTTTAGGTAGGGGAGATGCCCAGGATTTACCTGCTCTGAAACTACAAATTTCATAAAATTCATTACAAAATCTATTTTTATGTCAGTCAATTCCAAATTTCAGAAAATGAAACTACAGTCCTTTTGGAGGGAGGTTTTATGAATTTGTCATACCATTTTTCTTAATGGCCTTCGGAGGAAAAACAGTGCTGTTAGCTCTTTATCCTTTCTCAGAGCTTCTTTGTCGGTTTTCAAGTTTGATTGGGTACTATGTGTGCAGGCTGGTCTTTCACCTGTGCTATCTTTTGAGAGGTCTCCACAGCAGAGATGTAAAGAAGCACACTTACAGGTTGAACCCTTGGCCCAAGTCTCAGATTTTATAGCACCTTCTATGTTTCTACTCTTCTTTTTGGGATTTCAAAGTATTGTCCTTCCAATATTGCAAAAGCCTAATGATTGGAATATTTTTGATTGACACTTTTGCTTTCAAGCTAGTAAAGGTTTTCTTTCTTATTTTGCAAATGTAACAACCGCAGCCAAAGTGTCTTCCTTAAGACCAGAGTCTCTCTCTCTTTCTCAGTCATAGCACCATTAATATTTGGGCTAGAACATTCTTTGCTGTGAATTGTTATCATAGTCAAAAATGGCTTGAAGCATTGCCAATATTCCTAGAAGGCCCCAAACTGCCCTTGTGAAAACCACGGAATTACTTTGCAGTGGGTTTGATATTTGCCCCATAATTATATAGGCCCTACTTTAATGTAGTGCTTCTTCATGTCAGTTTCTAATCTTTTCTTAGCTGTTGACATGAGTGTCGTGCCAAGGTGACATATTTTAGGTTTCTGGCACAGAAGCACTCAGTTTGCATGACTAATTTTAATATCAACCAGGGTAACATAGGGCTCAATATATCAAAGGTTTTTTTCTATACACCTTCATTTCAAATGTACCATGACCTGTCAGGATCAGGATATATCTGATCTACAGTCAGTCAGGTACTCGGGTGACAGAGGCTTCCTTGTGTTACTCTGCACTAGCTAGATTCTGGAGCATGCATTTCTTTTCTGTATGGGCAGTAGCAAGACATCTGAGGATGTTCTGTCCGGTCTCTTTCCAAACATCTTACATTTTGTTTTGTAAATAATACATGCTAGTTCTATTTGTAGCCCATTGGCCTCAGAACACTGCTCAACCAAAGAGAAATAATATCATTCATGCCTAAAGGCTAGGGGGGTAAGATCATAGTAACTAATAGTGATATCAAACATAACTTGTTAACAATGAGGTCTTTCTTTTTTGTAGTTTACAAAGAGTAAAATTGCCATGCTTACTGAGTTATTTGGGGTATAAGACTTGAATATATGCATTCTTTACTATAATGTAACAGAATACAGAATGGTTCCAAGGCCTCATAAAAACTTACCTTATCATAATGCCATTTGGTAGTCCCACCTCCCCTGTGTCTAATCCCTGGCAAGCTCTCCTCTGTTTCCTGTGACTTTAGCTTTGACCTTTCCAAAATGACATAGAAATGTAACCATAAAATTTGTAATCTGTTGAGAGTGTCTCCAGTTCCCTCATGATGTTGCAAGAATAAGCTGTTCCTTCTTGCCCCACTGTGGGAATGTGACAACTTGTTTATGAATTCATCATCTGAAGCATATTTGGGGCATTTTTTCAGTTTTGGAAAGTATGACTACATCTGTTTTAATACGTACATTTATGGTTTTTGCTATGACGTAACTTTTCATTTCTCTAAGGGATAATACCTAGGAGGGGGATACTGGGCCCAGGCGATGGTATTGCAAGGGACTAAATCCCTAATAAGCAAACAGGGTCACTGAAGAATAAGAAAGATAGCACACTTACTGCTGCTTCTTGGTCTGGCAGGAAGGCCTTTGTAAATGCAACAAGGCTCCTTCAACTGACCTGCTTAGAGTCACAGAGCTGGACATATTTTGGCTTGGGGCTGTGACCTATCAGTATCCACTTTTATTGTTTAAATTGACCAATCCAAAATTAGGGAGAGGAATCCACTAAAATATTTAAAAGGCCTAAAGCCTTCCTGGGAGTGTTGGATTTTCAGTTTTTTAATTCCCCTCTCCACTTGTGTAGAGCTTTGTGTGTGAATATGTGTGTGTACGTGTATTTTTTATGTGTATGGATGTGATTCTTTATCTTTCAATAAAAGTTTGTTTAGTCTATTGCTCTTGGCTGATCTGAGATTTTTCCTGTCTTTTAATTCCCTAATTCACCGAGAAAACAAATCCAGTCTTACCCCTGGACTGAAAACATGAGAGCTGCCCCTTGTGTGTAACGCTATATGGAACAGCTAAAGTGTTTTCCAAAGAGACATCATTATTTTTAAATTTTTATATTTATGGTTTTTTGGGGGGGTGGTGTCACAAGCCATAATGTGCACATGGAGGTCAGAAGAAAACTTAAGGGAAGGAATTGGTTTTCTGCTCTGAGCATGTGGGTCTCAGAGATCAAATTACGTCATTAGGCTTCATAGCAAAGGCCTTTGCCTATTGAGCCCTCTTTCAGGTCCAGCAAAATCAATTCGTATCACCACCAAACATAGTCACCCAGAACTCTGATAATAGCAATACCCCCACCTAAAAAAAGACAAAAACAAAACAACAATCAAACCAAACAAACCACAAACTGTCTGACTTAGACAGCAGGCATTTGTTTTCTAATAGCTCTGGAGGCTGGAGTCCAAGATCAGGGGTTTTGTTGCTTTGGTTTGTAGTTCTGTCTTCTCACCGTGTCTCACAAATAGAAAAGGAGAGCTCCGTGGAGTTTCTTCTCATAAGGACACTACTTCTCTTTGATCTGTTCACACAGTCCTAACCTCATTTAATCTTAATGCCTTCCTTAGAAGGCTCTATCAACAAACAAAATCAGTACGGGCAAAAGGAAATATAGACTAAAGCTACCATGAGATGCCCAAATTTTAAAATTCTATAATAACAAAGGCTGAGGAAGGATAGCACAATTGGAACTCTTGTCATAACCTGAATTTTCCCAATGGCTAAGGATGCTGAATGTATTCCCATATGTCTCCATACCATCAAGACAGTCTCTGGATAAAACGCTTATATAAGTATTTGATTCACTTCTATTTAAGTATTTGATTCACTTTCTTTTTCTCAAATGAAAATATTTTTATTAATTATATTAGTAAATGTTCAAATCACCATAATCAATAAATTTTGTGAAGTGTATAGAGCAATAACAAGACTTCTCAACCATAGTTTAAAAATACAAATAGACATTGTGAGATCTTTGCAGAAAATTTCATCACTGCATAATTCAGTAAAAATTTGCTTCTTCTGGGGCTGGAGAGATGGCTCAGCGGTTAAGAGCACAGACTGCTCTTGCAGAGGACCCTGGATCGATTCCCAGCACCCACATGGTGGCTATGAACCGTCCTTAACTCCAGTTCCAGGGGAATCCGAAGCCCTCTCCTGACCTCTGCGGCATTGCACGACACTGGTGCCCTCACATACATGCAGGCAATACACTCATACACATAAAATAAAAATAATAAATAAGGGCTGGAGGGATGGCTCAGCGATTAAGAACACTGATTGTTCTCACAGAAGACCCAGGCTCGAATCCCAGCATCCTTATGGCAGCTAACAACTGTCTGTAACTCCAGTTCCAGGGGATCTGATAGCCTTTTTTTGTCCTCCACGGGCATTACATGACACTTACCTACATTCAGGCACTTACCTACATGCAGGAAATATACATATACACATAAAATAAAAAATAATAAATGAAATTAAAAAAAATTTCATTAAAAAATTGCTTCTAAGTCTTAGTGATTCAGCTTTTCTAACATGTGTGCAAAAAGGTATGTGTAAAATATTAGTTGAAACGCTTTTACATAAAAGAAAACTATCCAAAATTAATAGGAAAATGGATAATTTTATATGGTTATGGAATGGGAGTATTTATTATAATTTGATTAAAATTAATTAAGACACATACTTACAAGTACAAATCACAAAATCTGTAGCTGATTCACTTTTTAAAAAATAATTGCATTGATATTCTACTATGGAGCTTTTGAAGTTCTAAAAATATGTTTTAAACACAAGTCCTTTGTCAGATATGCAAATATTTTCTCACACTCTCTAGTCTTCTTTTCTACCCATAATGACTTTCATAGAACAAAATATTTTAATTCCAAGGAAGTTCAGTTTTTAAATTATTTTTTATTTGCAAGTCATTCTTTTGGTGTTATTTCAGAGAACTCTATGCACCATACTCCAGACCACAAATTTTTTTCCTTTGTGTCTTTTATGCTACGAGATTTGTATTTTTAGACTTTGCATTTAAATCTGTGATGCATTTTTGTCTGAATTTTTGTATGCACTATTAAGTTTAGCACTGTTTTTCTTGATGCTCAAGTTGCTATGAATGGAATGTTTATATATCTCTAAAATGTAAATGCCGAAGTACAAATTCTCAATGAGATAATGTTTTCAGGTTGTGTCTTTGTGAGGTAATTGGTTTTAGATGAGGTCTTGAAGGTAGGGTCCCTGTGATGGGAGTAGTTTTCGTATGAGACAAAGCAATAGCAGAGTTCTCAGAATGTGAGCACCAAACCAGACGGCAGCCTTCAGCCAAGAAGTCTCACCAGGGCCTGAAGCTGCTGGCATTTGATCTGGCACTTTCTAGCCTCAGCAGCTGTGAGAAATGAATGTCTGCTATTTAAGATGGCCAGTCTACAGTATTTTGTTATAGCAGCCAGAGTTAAGACATGGATGGATACTTTTTCCATCACTATTGATAGCATCTTTTCTCCTTGGATTGAGAGCAAACTTTTGGTAGATGGAGATCCAGCTCTAGCTGTTCTCTTGGCAAGACTTATGTAACTCTGCAGTGTCATAGAACGTCTCCAAGTCCGATGATTTCAGTCCTCCACACTTACTCTTTTCTCAAAACTGGGTTTTTTATTAGCCTGTTCATACAACTTTTAAAACCAATGCATCTACACAAAAAACAAAACTAAAACAAAACACCACTAACAACAAAACAGCCCTTGCTGGAGTTTTGAGTTTCCAAAATAAATTGCACTGCCTGTAGATGAATTTTGGGGAGAATCTTTATCTTTCACTTTGTTGCCATTTCTTATAGAATCTTAGGATTTTCTGAACAATTTTGTCATCTGCAATCAAAGACATTTTAGTTCTTTCAATTTAAATCAGCATTAAAAATTCCTTTTTTGTTGCCTTACTGTACCAACGTGATCATTAATCTCTCTGTGGACAATTAGACTCATATTGCTGTTGTAACAAATGATCATAGCCTTAAGAACCAAGCTGCTATTTTTCATTTTTGTAGGTCAGACATCACAAATGGGTCTCACCTGGCTAAAATTGAGACATTGGCAGTACTACCTTCCTTTCTGGAGGCTGTGATGGAGAATCCATTTTCTTTCCTTCTCCATTTTTTAAAGGTTGCCAACTTTCATTGGCTCCTGGTTTCATTTCATCTTTGATATGAACATCTTCAACTTTTCTCTGACACTGACTTAGTTCCTTCCCTATTGTGCCTAATAAGACCTTGGGGATAATGTTGGGCCTACTGGGAAAACAGGATTCACATCTCAGGTTTACTGGTTTAGGGATACTGATCCTACCCTCAGGTTTAATTTCTATTTGCTATATAATCTTAACACAATCAAAGTTTCTGGGGATTAGACAGTGACTATCTTTAAGGAGCACACACCGTAGTAACGTGTATACCCTTGTCTCCTTTCTGATCTTATAGGAAAATAACCAGTCTTTTGCCAAGAGTTTGTTGTTAGCTGTGAATATTTATGGAAAGCTTTTATAAGTTTAAAATTCATTACTACAGCTGAGCAGGGTAGATCATGCCTATAATCCTAGTACTTAGGAGGCTGAAAAAAGAACATAATTATGAGCTTGAGGCAAGCCTGGGCTACATTAAGAAAATAATAACAACACTAACATCACACTAACATCAACAAAACCTTACAATCTTTTCATTTTTTAAATAGTACTGGGGATTAAACCTAAGGTCTTGAGCTTGCTAAGAAACAATTTCCCATTGAGCTACATCCTTAGTCCTTTAAACTTTATTTTAAGTCAGGGTCTCTCTGAATTGTCTAGGCTAGCCTTAAATGCACTATGTAGCTCATGTAGGGCTTGAAGTTCCAAATTTTACAATGATCTCAACATTCTTGATAACTGGTGTGATAAGCCTACAGCCTGATTCATGATTCCTGAAAACTTTTTTTAAAGAATGGAAGCTGGATTTTGTTAAGTGATTTCTCTCCATCAACTGGCTTGATAACTATTTGTTCTTTTAGTCTCTCAATGTGTTACATTACACTGAGTGAATTCACATACCATTTCAGAAATATAGCAGCTTTGTTGTATTCCTAGAATAATTCATTTTCAAACTATGTATTTTTCTTTTTATGTTTCTGGATTAAATTTGATAGGTTATTGTTGACTATATTTTCACCTATTTTTGTGAAATATATTGATCCTACTGTCATAGTCACAATGACCTCATACAATAAAAAAGTGCCTTCACTCTTTTTCTGCTCTGTGAAAACTATTCCATAGAATAGATATTACTTTTTTAAAGTGAAATCATCTGGGCCTTATATTGATGCTTTTTAAAGATCATTTAAAACTAAGAATTCAGTTACTGCAACAAAAGACTTCTCAGGTTATTGATTTCTGTTTATATACCAGTGGAGGCAAAATATGAATTTCTTCTTTATGTGAGTTTTGTGTGTGTGTCTTGCCCAAGCAATTGGCCATCTAAGTTCTGTGTATTGATTTGGAAATTCTCTTATTACAATATCAATGCTAGTGGAGTCTACAGGATATCTCCTATTTCATCGTGGTATTAGCAATTTGATTTTTATCTTTTTGTCTTGCTAAATGTTTATCAGTTGTAGTCATTTTTTAAAGAATAGCCTTCAGTTGCTCTTCTCTATTGTTTTCCCTTTTCGTTGTGTTCATTTCTGCATCTCACATATCACATTAATCAGGTTTTAAATTTTGTTGATGTCAAATTATGCTCTGACCTCTCTTGAGATGTCATCTTTGATCCATGGATTATTGACCATGTGCTTCTTAATTCCTATATGGAGATGGACTAGTTATTATGTTAGTTTTTAGATTTGTAATGTCCAGAGGTTATTTTTATGATATACTTTAAAATTTTTTATATTTTAATTGAATTTTTGCAATTTTCATATAATACAATTTGACAGTATTTAGATCACCTCTGATATCCATATATATATGTATATATATATAAGGCCTTTAGCATCTATTTTGTGTCCACAAATGTCCTTCAGTGTGGGTCCATCCAACCTGTTTTACCTACCAAGAGTCTCATTTTTGAAAGAAACTGTTCCCTCCCAGCAGGCATCATGTGCCAAAAGTTCCTCTGGATGGGTTTGGGTTTCTTATCCAGTTCCCCATGTCTATGCTTGGATTTTGTCTGGTTTGAGTTTTCATGTGACTTGTGCATGCTGTCACCATTGCTGTGACTTCATAGAATTCACAGCTGGGTAAGGCTGATGATTATTTGTTCTTGCTGGTAGCGCATGTAGCACCTTCTAGCACTCTGAGCTAGCCAGTAGATATGAGGTTCTGAAGTCGGCACCAAATTGATTTTGCTTCGTTTGTTTTACAGCTCATGTATATAGTGTCTTCAGCAATACCGTGTTACCATCATCTTTTGGTGTGTAACCAAGAGCAGGAGCAATGGTCAGTAGTGTTTGTGGGTCTCAGGGAACCCGGGTCAACAGCTTCTATGGAGGGAGTCCATTCCTGGAACTGAAGTTTTTTTTTTTTTTTCATTAGCTTATAAAGTCTAAAATGAGCAATGTCCTCCCATTATAGTATAACACCTTTTAATATCTTTTTCTAATAATGTACATGTATACACATTGTGAAGCGTCTACAGTTATAGGTTTCCATATATCTTTTTCTAAAGGCCATTAGAATTACTTATCCTTTCAAATACTCCCTCCTTTGGCCTACCTTCACCCTCCCCACCCTATTTAACCTTTCCTACTCTAACCTTGCCCTTTCACCACCTCTCCCAGGAAGCCTCTCCCCAAGACGCATCCTGACCCACGGCCATTCACTAGTTTCTTGACCTCTCTGGCTTTTCAAATTGAAACATGGTGATGTAAAATTTCAAAGCCAGCATCAAGCTATGAGCAATAATATGAGGTTTGTGTCTCTGGATCTGCGTTACCTCACTCAGGATGATTGTTTCCAGTTTCATCAGTTTACATGCAAATTTCATAATTTTGGATTTTTTAAAGAGATAAATAATATTCTCTTGTGTATATGTACCACACCTTCATTATCCATTCATCAGTTGATGGACATCTAGTTTCTTTCCAATTTCTGGCTATAATAAAAAGGGCAGCAATGAACATGGGTGAACAGGTATTTTACAGTACGATGTAGAGTCTCTTGTATATGTGTCAAAGAGTGGTATGACTGGGTCATATGGTAGATCAATTTCTAGCTTTTTGAGGAATCTCCATGCTGATTTCCAATGTGGTTATACAGGTTGGACTAACACCAGCAGTGGTTAAGAGTTCCCCTTTCTCCACATCCTTGCTGACATTTGTCATTGTTTATGTTTTGGATCTTAGCCAGTCTATGTGGGACAATATGTAATCTCAAAGTAGCTTTAATCTGCTTCTCCCTGATTGCTAAAGATGTTCAAGTATTTTGAAAGGATTTTTCAGACACTTGTGCTGCACCATTTGAGAACTCCCTATTCACCTCCTTGCCCTACTTTTTAAATTTATTTTTTTATTTTTTATTTTATTTTATGTGTATGCATGTATTGCCTGCATGTAGGTAAGTGCACTCATGTCCTGCAATGCCCAAGGAGGACAGAAGAGGCTGTTGGATCCCCTGGAACTGGAGTTATGGACAGTTGTTAGCTGCCGTGTGGGTGCTGGGATTCAAACCTGGGTCTTCTGGAAGAACAGCCAGTTTTCTTAACTGCTGAGCCATCTCTCCAGCCTACTTTTTAATTTGATTGTTTTTTTTCGATGTTTAGTTTTCTGAGTTCTTTCTATATTTTGATACTAACCCTCTGTCAGAGGTATAACTGTTAAAGATTTTATTTTTCCATTCTGTAGGCTCCCTCTTCACTTGAATGTGAAGAGGTGTCCTTTGATATACAGAAGCTTTTTAGTTTCATGTGGTCCCATTTGTCAATTGCTTGTACTATAGGAGTTCAGTTCAGAAAGTCCTTTCCTGTGTCTCTAAGTTCCAATGTATTCCCTACTTTCTCTTCTATCTGATTCAGGGTACTGGGTCTTATGTTGAGGTCCTTAATCCATTTTGGAGTTGAGTTTTACACATGGCAAGAGATAGGGATCTAGTTTCCTTTTTCCACATGACCTTATCCAGTTGACAGCACCATTTAGTCAAAATGCTGTCTCTTCACCACTTTGTATTTTTGGCTTTTTTGTCAAAAGTTGGGTGACTTTAAATTCGTGGATTTAATTATGGGTCCTCAATTCTATTCCATTGATCAATGTCTCTGTTTTTATGTCTGCTTTATGTGCCATCTGTTTTTAATACTATAGCTTGGTAGTATAATTTGAGATCAAGGATGGTAATGCTTCTAGTAGTTCTTTTATTTTCAGGATTATTTTGGCTGCCTTAGTTCTTGTTGCTTTTATAGTTCCATAAGAAATTTGATTATTTTTTCAATTTCTCTGAAAAATTGTGTTGGTATTTTAATGAGTATTGCATTGTATTTGTAGATTGCTTTTGGTAGGATGGTCATTTTTACAAAATTAATTCTGTCCTATTGATACATGAGCATGGCAAGTCTTTATATTTTCTGGTATCTTCTTTGATTTCTTTCTATATAGTGTCTTAAAGTCTTTATTGTAGAAGACCTTTACTTGCTTTGTTAGATTTATTCCAATATTTTTTATGAATTTTGGAGCAATCATGAATGGAATGGTTTCCCAGACTTCTTTTTTGGGTATGGTGGTGTATAGGAAGGCTGCTGATTTGGGAGTGTTAATTTTTTTAATTATTTATTTAATAACCACATAATTAGAAGAAGTATTTCATTACAATAGCATTGACATATTCAATGACAATTTCCAGAGCTAAGATGCATCTCTTTCAAAAATGGTTGTAAATTTTTAGGTTCACAATTGAATTAATACAGTCATACAATGTTGAATTCAGTATAAACCCTGTAAGACATAAAATTGAATGAGTTTTACCCTTTAAAGAAGATCTCCATTTCATTTTAAGATATGCTGTTTCCTACATTTTAATGCGACTAACACTTACATGTTTGCACATGTGTCTTTAATCCTTATGTATCTGATTATTACGA
>NW_008330501.1:380745-384106 GCF_000622305.1 Nannospalax galili
CTCAATAACAGTTTCCAGAGCAAAGATACATCTCTTTCAAAAGTGGCTATAAAATTTTTAGGTTCATAGTTATATTAATACATTTATACAATATTGAACTCAGTATAAACCCTGTAAGATATAAAATTGAATGAGATTTTACCCTTTAAAGAAGATCTCCATTTCATCTTAAAATATGCTGTTTCCTAAATTTTTTAAAAATATTTTTTAGAAGCCTATCATTACAACTTTACAATGCCCAATAACAGTTTACAGAGCAAAGATACAGCTCTTTTAAAAGTGGCTGTAAAATTTTTAGGTTTGCTGTTGAATTAATACAGTTATACAATATTGAACTCAGTATAAGCTCTGTAAGACCAAAGGAGACATTTCCTCTTGGCATTGGGGCCTGGCATATGGTAGGTCCTTGCTAAAAGTTGAGGGGTTTTTTTGTTTTAAATTTTCTTTTTTGTCTTTTTGAGACAGGGTCTCCCTATAGTCCAAGCTGTCCTGGAACTCACTATGTAGACCAGGCTGGCCTTGAACTCACAGAGATCCACCTGCCTCTGCCTCCAGAATGCTGGGATTAAAGGCATGCACCACCACACCTGGCATAAAATATACTGTTTCTTACAGAAAGACTCATTGTTTTTGCTTCTAACACCGAGATGTTGGCACATACATCTCTAATCTGTAGGTATCTGATTATTTTTAGTCATATCGGTTGCACTCAGATCCTTGGCGCCAGTGTATGTCTATAAAATCATTGGATAGATTTCAAGGGTAATGTTTATCAACTCTACTAATTAACATGATGTAAATTTTTATACTTCCTCCTCAAATATAATACTTTTTTAAAAAATTGTTGATTTTTTTTTTGTGTGTGTATATCACACAGAACATCCCAAACCATATTATTCAATTATATACCCACTTCCCAGATGAAACCCTACCATAGCCTCCCTCCCCTCACTAGATACCTTATACTCTGTTATCCCTGCTACTGTCGACTGTGTGGTTGGCACCCCCAGCCGTTCTCCACTACTTGTCCATCTGGTGAATCTATTTAGCTTATCTAGAGGTCTTTCTTTTAGGAAGGTCAGCTGTTCCTCATCTAGCAGCAAATGGTTGTCAATATTCCTTTAGATAGATTGGGTTCTTCTATTCATTTTCCCAGTTCTATGCTGGGCTACTATCTGGGAGTCCCTTGAGCAACCCTGGCCAACAACTCAAAAGAAGGTATCTCCTATCTGGCATTGTGGCTTGTTACGTAGCCTTTAGCTATATATATGGACTCTTAAAAAATTATATTGGCCCTTTAATCTTAGGTTATACTTTCCTTTTGGGTGTTTAAGGCCATACAGTTGGCCTAGATAAACGAATTTATCTCTACTCTTAAGGGCATTTGAGGTTCTGCTTCTCAGGGGTCACATGGACTTGGGAGTAGCCCCTTGCTCCTTTCTTTTGCCAGCTCCACCTATGTGAAGATAAGTCAGAGGTTGTGATCAACCATGGCTGGCTTTGCTTGGAAGCATGGAGGAAATGATTCCTCTCTGTTGACCCTCCTCTTTGTAGACTGGACACTGGTTCAAGTCCATCTGGTGGGGGTCTCCTTGGCCTCCTTGATCAAGAGGACAGGTGACTCACCACAATTACAGGACATTTTGGGAGATGCTCATAGTCCCCTCGGAGTAGTCGACCTACGAGGGCAAGGAGCAAAAACTGTCCTTTATATCCCTCTGAATAAATTAGTATAGACCTCAAAGTATGTCTGTTAAACATCCAAGAAGGTTAGTTCCACTAGTCTGGTACTTTACTGTGCCATGTAGATACATCTTGGGGAAAGACCAGTTGTTCTCAGATAAACCTTACATAGACATATATTTCTTCATCTGGTATGTATAACTTCTCAGTAGGTTGTTGCAGTAATATGGTTCCCTCTGTTTTTTTAAAAATGTATTTATTATTTTTATTTTATGTGTATGTGTGTATTGCCTGCATGTAGGTAAGTGCACCCGTGTGGTGCAATGCCCACAGAGATCAGAAGAGGCTGTCGGATTCCCTGGAACTGGAATTACGGACAGTTGTTAGCTGCCATGTGGGTGCTGGGATTTGAACCCGGGTCTTTGGCAAGAACAACCAGTGTTCTTAACCACTGAGCCATCTCTCCTGTCCCTCGGTTTTTAAAACTAGCTAGGCATTATTTATCTCTCACATTGTCTAACCCCTCCATCATGGTTTCCCCAATTAAGTTGTCCCCATTTTCCCCCTTTCTACCTTAACGATACCCTTCTCCTATGGTCCTACCTCTCTTGAGCTCCTTCTTTCTTTTATCCCCTAGGTTCCTTGTATACCCTTCCCTCCCCCCTCCCTTAAACTAACCCAATTTTTATCCATATCTCCCTTATTAACACCAGTTTCCTATTGTTTTTCTCTTTCAGGTTCTTTTCCTTTACCTCCCTGGTTCCTTTCCATTATCCTGGTTCCTGCAATTATGTCTTGATACATATACACTTATCAGGATTTGGTTCTAGGATCCACATATGAGGGAGAACATATGTCATTTTTTTTTCTGAGTCTGTGTTACTTCCCTTAGTATAACAGTTTCTAGTTCCATCCATTTACCTGCAAATTTCATGATTTCATCTTTCTTTACTGCTGAGTAAAACGCCATCGTATAAATGAACCACATTTTCATTATCCACTCATCAATTGAGGGACACTTAGGTTGCTTCCATCTCTTAGCTATTGTGAAAAGAGCAGCAACAAACATGGCTGTACAAGTGTCTCTGCAATAGGATGAGTTCTTTGGGTATATGACAAGGAGTGGTATAACTGGGTCAAATGGTAGGTTCATTTGTAGTTTTCTAAGAGTTCTCCACGCTGCCTTCCATACGGGTTGAACAATTTTGCAGCCCCACTCTTAATGGATGAACATTCCCTTTCCCCACATCCTCTCCAACATTTGGTATCATTTGTTCTCTTGATCTTAGCCAGTCTGACTGGGGTAAGATGAAATCTTAAAGTGATTTTATTTTGCATTTCCCTAATTATTAGTGATGTTCAACATCTTTTAAGGTGCTTCATAGCCATCCATTACCTCTTCTTTTTACAACTCTCTGTTCAGCTCCATCTTTTTTTTTTTACATTTTTCTTTTTATTTTCTTTTCATTTATTTATTTATTTATTATTTATTTTTTTACGCCCACTTCCCAGATAGCACCCTCCCATAGCCTCCCTTCCCCCACTAGAGCCCTTATACTCTGATATCCCTGCTACTGTCTGCTGTGTTGTCGGCACCCCTAGCCATTCCCCACTACTTGCCCTTCTGGTAAATCTAGTTAGCCTATCTAGAGGTCTTTGTTTTAGGAGGGTCAGTATT
>NW_008330501.1:384166-385509 GCF_000622305.1 Nannospalax galili
AGGGACATAAAGGACACTTTTTGCTCCTTGCCCTCCTAGGTCAACTGGTTCCAGGGGACTATGAGCATCTCTCAAAATGTCCTATAGTGGTGATGGGTCACCTGTCCTCTTGATCAAGAAGGCCAAGGAGATGCCACCAGATGGACTTGAACCAGTGTCCAGTCTACAAAGTGGAGGGTCAATAGAGAGGAATCATTTCCTCATGCTTCCAAGCGAAGCCAACCATCATCGAGCAGGACCTCTGACTTATCTTCACATAGGTGGAACTGGTAAAAGAAAGGAGCCAGGGGCTCCTCCCAAGCCCATGTGACCCCTCTAAAGGAGCCAATATAATTTCTTGACTCCATATGTATAGCTAAAGGCTACATAACAAGCAACAATGCCAGACAGGCAATACCTTCTTTTGAGTTGTTGGCCAGGGTGGCCCAAGGGACTCCCAGATAGTAACCCAGCATACAACTGGGAAAATGAACAGCAGACCCCAAACTTATCCAAAGGAATATTGACAACTGATTACTGCTAGATGAGGAACAGATGACCCTCCTAAACTAGATAGGCTGACTAGATTCGCCAGAAGGGCAAGTAGTGTGGAATGGCTGGTGGTGCCGACAACTCAACTCCATCTTTTAATTGGGTTACTTCTTGTCTTGATTCTGTTTTTTAAGTTTGTTATGTATTCTGGATGTTAAACCTCTGATGTGTCACTGGTGAAGATTTTCTCCCATTCTGTGGATTTTCTCTTCACTTCCCTGGTTGCCTGCTTTGATATACAGAAGCTTTTTAGATTAATGAGGTCCCATTTGTTAATTCTTGACCTTGTTTCCTGAGCAGCTGATGTCTGCTTTAGAAAATCCTTTCCTATACCTATGTCTTTTACTTTTTTGCCAATGTTTTCTTCTAACATTTTCAGAGTTTTGGTCTTTAAATTGAGGTCTTTGATCCATTTGGAATGGACTCTTGTGCAAATTGAAAGATAGGGGTTTAGTTTCATTCTTCTGCAGGTGGAGATCCAGTTTTACCAGCACAAATTAATGAACATTCTGTCTTTCCTCCAGTGAATGTTCTTGGGCCGTTTTTCAAATATCAGGTGGCTGAAATTGCATGTACTCATATTAGGTTCTTCAATTTTGTTCCATTGATCTATAGATTTATTTTCATGCCAGTACAATGTTGTTTTTATGACTTCAGCTCTATTTTAAAATCTGGTATAATAATCCCCCGGCATTGCTCTTAGTGCTCAGGGTTGCTTTGGCTATCTGAGTTCTTTTGTGCTTCCATATGAATCTTAGGATTTTTTTCCACAATTCTGTGAAAAATGTCATGGGGATTTTGATTGGCATTGC
>NW_008330501.1:385658-405033 GCF_000622305.1 Nannospalax galili
CATCAGGATTATTCTGCATTTTTTGCAGCTATTGTAAAAAGGAATATTTCAATGTATTTTTTTCTCTGATTGCTTGTTATTGGTATATAGTAAGGCTACAGACGTTTGTAGATTAATTTTGTAACCTGCCACTTTACTGAACTTCTTAATAAATTCTAGGATTTTTCTGGTGGAATTTTTGGTGTCTTTTAGGTATAATATCATATCATCTGCAAAATGGATAATTTGATCTCCTCTTTTCCAATTATTACTCCTTTAATTTCCTTCTTTTGTCTTACTGCTCTTGCAAGAGTTTCAAGCACTATGTTAAAAAGGAGTGGAGATAGTGGAAAGCCTTCTCTGGTTCCTGATTTTAATGGAAATGCTTCCAGTTTTTCTCCATTTAGAATGATACTGGCTGTGGGTTTGTTGTATATGGCTTTAATTATGTTGAGGTATGTTCCCTCCAGTCCAATTCCCTCTAGAAGTTTGAACATAAGTGTATGTTGAATTCTATCAAAGGCCTTCTGTGCAACTATTGAGATGACCATGTGGTTTTTGTCTTTGAATCCATTCATATGGTTTATGATGTTTATTGTCTTACATATATTGAACCATCCCTGCATCTCCGGGATAAAGCCTACTTGATCATGGTGGATGATTGTTTTGATGTGTGTCTGTATGTGGTTTGCAAGTATTTTGTTGAGAATTTTTGCATCTATGTTCATTAAGGATATGGATCTCTAGTTTTCTCTTTTGGTTTTATCTTTACCTGGCTTTGGTATTACAGTGATACTGGCTTCATAGAATTAATTTGGAAATATCCCTCCATCTCTGTCTTTTTCAATAAATTAAGTAGTATTGGATGTAGATCTTCTTTAGATATCTGGTATAATTCTGCTGTATATCCATTTGCTCTGGGGATTTTTTTTTCCCTGGGAGGTTTTGTATTACTGTTTTGATTTCCATATGAGTTATGGGTCCGTTTAAGCTGTTGAACTCTTTTTGGTTTAGTTTTGGTGGTTCCCATGCTTTTAGATACCAGACCATTTCTTTTTTCAAATTTAGTAGTGTATATGATTTTTAAAGTATTTGCTTATAATATTCTCGGTCTTTTTGGTGTCTGTTGTGATGTTTCCCCTTTCATCTCTGATTTTGTTGATTTGGAGGTTCTCTTTCTTTTGATTAACTGGGATAGTGATCTGTCAGTCTTGTTCATCTTTTCAAAGAACAAGCTCTTGGATTTGTTGATTCATTGTATTGTTTTTTTGTTTCTACTTTATTCATTTCTGCTTTGATTTTTGTTATTTCTTCTTGTCTTCTGGGTTTGGGATTCATTTGCTATTGTTTTTCAAGTGTCTTGAGTTGCAATATTAAGTCATTTATTGGTGTTCTTTCTTATTCTTTTAATGTAGGCACTTTGCGCTATAAACTTCCCTGTAAGGACTGCTTTCAACATGACTCAGAGGTTTTGTTGGGTTGTACTGTCCTTTTCATTTAGTTCCAGGAATACATTTATTTCTTTCTTGATTTCTCCTTTGACCCATTCATCATTCAGGTGTGTGTTGTTTAATCTCCATGTGTTCACGTGTTTACTAGGGTTTCTTCTGGTGAATTCCGGTGGGAATACTTTGGTCCAGGGTCTTCTGGCTTTCATAGTTTGCACTGAAAAGTCAGCTGTAATACTAATGGATTTTTCTTTATATGTGACTTGCCATTTCTCTTTTGCAGCTTTCAATATTCTCTCTTTGTTTTGTACATTTAGTTTTTTTATTATGATGTGCCGTGGAGAGTTTCTTTTCTGGTCCTGTCTGTTTGGTATTCTATATGCTTCTTGTATTTGTATGGGCATATCTTTCTTCAACTTTGGGAAATTTTCTTTTATGTTTCTGTTGAAGATCTGGTCCATGCCATCATCTTGGGATTCTTCTCCTTCCTGTACGCCTATGATTTGTAAGTTTGATCTTTTTATGGTGTCACACAATTCCTGCATATTCCATTCTTGTGCTTTCTTAAATTTTTCATAATCTTGCTTTAGTGGTCTAGTTTGTCCACTTTATCTTCCAGTCTTGATGTTCTGTTTTCCATTTCATTCATGCTATTGGTGAGGCTTTCTCCTGTCATTTCTAATTGGATTATTGAGTGTTTCATTTCCTTCTTCATTTCAGCCTGAGCAGTCTTCTATATTTCTAGCTCTTTTCTGATTCATTCAGAAGATTATCCCTATCTTCCTTCAGTTCTTTGATTTCTTTAAATTCACTGAATTCTTCTATCATGTTTTTAATTGTTGAGTTCCTTGTCCTGCATTATCTCTAGGGGGTTCTCATTGTACTCCACTAGAGGACTAATGGTATTTGGTGGGGACATGTTATTTTGCTTTTTCTTGTCATTATTTTCTATTTGTGATTTTGACATGTGAATTTCTTTTGTAGTTTCTGATTCTTGTGTGAGACTCAAGCCTTCAAGTTTAGGTCTACTTCTTTTTGTGAACTTTGTGTGTCTTTGTGGTTTACTTTTGGGGCATGAAAAGCTGGTTCATCTAAGCTTCTGGTTCTCTCTTTTGATTTTATATTGTAGTGGCCAGATTGCTTTTGTCTTCAGGAGTTCCCACAGAGGCCCAAGTCAAGGCCTCCAATTCCTGAGGATTTTGGCCTCAGGAATTTGGAAGTTGGAGTGGCCTGGGAACAGGGTCCAGGAAAGATGCTGGTCTTGGGCAGCTGGTGGCCATGCCACCCAGAGACACAAAGGGAGATGGGGAGGCAAGAGGCCCCAAGGGCTCCTGGGGACTGCACTGAGGTACTGGGTTGGTCTGGATGCAAAGGATCAGGAAGCTGAAAGGTCAGCCCTGGTGTCCAGGAAAGAGGCTGGCAGATTATGAAGCCCAGGGAAGCAGAGGGAAGTGAGGGCAGGCCCAGGCCCAGAAGGCTCTTGGGGACAAAGAGAAGGAACTGGGTTGGTCTGGATGCAAAGGATCAGGAAGCAGTGGTGGTGCCCCTAGTGTCTGGGGTGCCAAGTGAAAGAATGGGAGAGCACCCCGGCTAGGAGGAGAGAAGGGTGGGGGAGGTGGGAGAGTGAATGAGGCTGGGGAGTCAAGGCATGGAGGATGCAATGGACTTACCCAGGAAAGAGGCCAGTGGGTCATACAGGCCCAGGTAAGCAGAGGGAAGCGAGGGTGGGACCGGCCCAGAGGGCTCCTGGGGACCTCCAGAAGGAACTGGGTCTCTCTAGATGCTAGGGATCAGGAAGCAGTGGTGGCCCCATGGCAGGGGGGGTTGTTAATTTTAGATACTGTTACTTTACTGAATATACTTATCAGCTCTAGGAATTTCCTGGTGGTCTTTAGGATCCTTTATGTACAGAATCATACCTTCTGCAAATACAGATATTTGGACTTCTTTCCAATTAATATCCCTTTTATCTTCATTTTTCCTACTGCTCTAGCTAAGACTTTAGGTACTCTTTTGTTTGGTTGGTTTTTTTTTTGGTCTTTTTGAGGCAGGGTCTCCATATGGCCCAGCTGTCCTGGAACTCACTATGTAGACCAGGCTGGCCTTGAACTCAGAGATCCACCTGCCTCTGCCTCCCAAGTGCTGGGATTAAAGGTATGTGCCACCACACCCAGCTTAGTTACTCTTGAACCAGAAAGGAAAGCGTGGGCATCCTTATTTTGCTCCTGATTTTAATGGTGTGTTGTTGGCTGTGGGTTTATCATACATTGCATTTATTATGTTGAGATATGCCCCCTGTAGTCCTAGGTTTTCCAACGAATTTTATGAATGGATGTTGGCTTTGGCAAAGGTCTTTTCTGCATCTAATAAGATGATCATGTGATTTCTATCCTTGAGGTTTTATATGATGGATTACATTTATTGATTAACATGTGGTGAATTATCCCTTTATCTCTGGGATGAAGTCAGCTTGATCATGGCTGATAATCTTTTTGATGTATTTTTGCATTTAGTTTGTGAGTATTTTATTGAGAATTTTTGTGTCAAAAGTCATCAGAAAGATTGGTCTACAATTTTTGTTTGGGGGGTGTCTTCTCTTTTATTTTGGTATTAGAGTAATACTGGCTTCATAGAAGGAATTTGGAAGTGTTCTGTTTTCTATATTATGGCATACTTTGTAGAGCATTGGTATGTGTTCTTTGCTGAAGCTTTTGTATGATACTGTGTTGAATCCATTACTGTATATATCTCATTGTTTGTTATGGATCTGTTTAAATTACTTATGTCATTTTAATTTAGTTTTTGGAAGACAGTACATATCTAGAAATTTATCCATTCATTTAGATTTTATAGTGTAATGGAATATAGATTTTTATAATATCTCCTTATGGTTTTCTGGATTTCCTCTGGGTCTGTTGATATGTTTATCATTTCATCTCTAAATTTGTTAGTTTGAGATCTTTCTTTCTCTGGTTAATTTGGCTAAAGGGTTTATGATCTTGTTAATCCTTTCAAAGGACTAACTCTTCATTTCAATGATTCTAGGATTGTTTTCTTCATTTCTATTTTATTAATTTCAGTCTTGATTTTAATTAGCTCTTCACTCTACTCTTGTTTTTGGTGTTGCTTGTTTTTGGTTTCCCACATCTTTCAGGTGGATTGTTAATTTGTTTTCAGGAGATGTTTCAAATTTTCTGGTGTACAAACTTAATGCTATACATTTTCTTCTTAGGAATGCACTCACTGTGTCCCAAAGGTTTTAGTATGTTGTGTTTTCATTTTCATTCATGTCTAAGTAATTATCAATTTCCTTCCTAATTTTCTTGTGATTCAAATTTCATTCAGTAATATGTTGTTTAGTGTCCATGAATTTGAGTACTTTCCCCCATTTTTATTGTTGATATCTAGCTTCATTCTTTTGTGGTCTGATAGAATACAAGATGATATTTCAGGTTTCATAAATTTATGGAGACTTGCCTTGTGTCCTAATATTTGGATGATTTGGGGGAAAGTACCATGGGAAGCTGTGAAGGAAGTGCATTGTTTGGCATTTGGGTGGATGGTTCTGTAGTTGTCTGTAAGTCTATTTGATCTACAGTGTTATTTAACTCCAGGGTTTCTCTGCTTAATTTTTGTCTGGTTGCCTGTCTATTGGTGACAACAGGTAGGTTACTGAAGTCACATACCCTCACAATGTTGGAGTCAATGTGAAATTTTAGAACTAATAAATTTTCTTTCAGGAAACTGGATACTTCTCTGTGAGGTGCATATGTGTTTAAGACTGTCATATTTTCTTGGTGAATATTTTCTTTAATGAGTATGAAATGACCTCCCTGTCTCTTCTGACTGTTTATTATAGCACAACAGCTACACTGACTCGATTCTTAGTTCTGTTTGCTTGGAATATCTTTTTTCTATCCTTTTACCATAGGTGGTGTCAAATATTGCTGGTGAGGTACATTTCTTGGAGGCAGCAAATTGATGGATACTGTTTTCTAATTCAATCAGTTAGACATTGTCTTTTTGCTGAAGAGTAGAGACAATTAATTTTGAGAGTTATTATTGATAAATTTTTATTAATTCCTGCTTTGTTAATATTGTATTGCTGTTTTTTTAGACTTCTTTGGTTGACTATTCTGGGATAGTTTATTCTTTTTTGCCCACTTAAGAGTGTTTAATGTTCTCTTCTGATTAAAGTATTCCATAGACTATTCTCTGTAGAGCTAGTTTTGTGAAATTTCTTAAATCTGTTTTCATCATGGAAAGTTTTTCTTCTCCAATTACAATGGAGAACTAAGGCTTATGGAACACGGTGAAACAGGATAGAGAGAATATTGACACACCTCTCGAGTCTCACCAGGGAAGCTTCCTCACGCAACAGAGGGTGATTAACCCAGAAGGCCACAATTGGTCAAAATGTAGAGAATGAGAAGCTACAAAGTGCATGTCCCTGGATAGGACTCCTTTATTAATCCTCAGCCACCAAGGCTCAGGGTCCACTGTGTAAGAGGAGGTGTAAAAACTCTAAGACCCAAGGATGGTGGATGACTACAAGTAAACAGAGTTTTCCAGGCAACTGGAAACTTGTACATATGAACTTATAACAATGGTGACAGCATGCACAAGATCCTTAGAAACTAAACCAGACAAAAACCCATCATAGAATTCGGGAGATGAGTAAAAAGCCCCAACCTTAGCTGAGGAGTTATTGGCAACTGATCACTGCTGGGTGAGGGAGAGCTGGTTTTCTTTAAGAGAGCTGCCCAGACTCCAGTGGATAAATTCACATTAAAGGACATCTGGGGACACAAACTTGATTTGATAGGCCTTAACATATATGACGGAATGCATGATATCTGGTGGGGGTAATATGGACAGGTGCAGATAGGGAAGATGTTCTAAATATGATTAATATGTGTTGTATAAAATACACAAAATTCAATTAAAATATATATTGTAAAACATATATGTGGATATATATATATTGCCTTTAAACTGGGTTCCTTCTCTTTCTATGCCTATGATTAATAGTTTTCCATCTTCATCTTTTTACAGTGTCCCAGAAGTCTTGCCTATTCCATTCTTGGGTTATTTTTGATTTGAAATTTTCTTTGATTGAGTGATCTACTTCCCCAAGCTTGTTTTCAAGATCTGATATTCTCTATTTCCTCTAGTTTTTTGCTTCTTCTAAGGTTTTTTTTTAAGTTCCTGAGTATTCTAAGTTTTAGTTTCATATTATGAATTGTTTCAGTTATTTCATTTAGCTGTTTGTGTTTTCATGATCTTCAGTCAGTTTTTATTCATATCCTCTTTGAGTTTTTTGAACATAGCCACTTTGAGATCCTTGTCTTATGCATCCACTAGGTGGTCATTCTCCAGAAATAGTACAATGAGGTTAATTTCTGAAATAGCCATATTTTCTTAGTTATTCATGTTGTTTGTGTTTTTTTTTTCACTGAGATCTGAGCATATGGATTTGTGTGGAGGTGTTCCTTGGTATGGGTGAGTGATCTTGCCCTTATCGAACATTTGTTTGTTGCATCTTGTTTGTTGTTTCCCCAACTTGTCAGGTTATGGCCCAGGTGAGTTGTGCTTGGTGTTCAGTTTTGGGTCAGTTTATGTTGATGCACAACTGTGTGAAAAAAGCGGTCTCACTTCAGCTAGAGATAGGTACAGCTTTTGAGCTGAGATTCCAGATTGACTGCACAGGGTCCTGGATCAGCAGGGTGGGAGGTGGGCTGCTAAGTGAACAGGTTGGCTGGTAGGTTGGGGTGGGAGTTCTTGGACCTGGTGTACATAGATCTCAGATGGCAGGGTGTAGGGAGGTCTCAGGGTCAGAGCTCAGAACTGCAAGTCTGAGACTTGGAAGGGTCCAGATACCCAAGCTGGGTTGAATGCTGAAATGGTTCATAGTTACTCACCCTGCCAAGGCTAGATGGGCACAAAGATCCAAGATAGGATAGTATCCTAGTGACCTGAGGAAGTCTGAGAGTTAAGATGGTGGGTCATGGTGGGTCACAAACATATCTCAGCGATGGAGCTCAGAAATCTGGGGAGAGGAACGATCCCTGTGACCCAGGATGGGCTGAGAAATGAAATGGTAGACCACATTTGCTTTATGCTTTTGATGTGGTTTAATCTTGATGGGAGTTCCTCACGTCCAAAAATAATACATATCATATTTAGTGTTTTGCATGTGTATGCTTGTGTGGTGGTATTGCCTTTGCTATATGCATGTTCATAGGTGCATGGGTACCAGTGGTGTGCATTCGTGTGTGTGTGTGTGTGTGTGTGTGTGTGTGTGCTTGTGTAGATGCCTGAAGTTGTCATCAGGTGTCTTCCTCTGTGTTATCCACCTTACATATTTAGGGAGGGTCTTTTGCTGAACCCAGAACTCACAGATTTGACTAGTATATCTATCCAGTTTGCTCTGGAAGTTACTGTCTCCAACTCCAGACCACTGGGATTACATTCAGGCTACCAAGCCTGTCTGACATTTATGTAAGTGCTGAGGATTTGAACTCAATTCCTCACTTTTGTGGTGAACATCTTATTTTAGCATTTGCTTTCTGTGCTTTGTGGTCTCCATGTGAGTACCCATGCCTATATCTTTTGCCCTGCTGTTTCATCTTATATCTAAGACCTTGAAATTCTTTTTATCCCAGCATTTAGAATCTAATGTAAGCAGCAGCGAGCCCAGTAATGCAAGCACCACCTTATGAGACAAGCCTTGAGTTCACTGTTCCCAGGATCCTCTTGACACTTTCTGGTTCTCTGGGGTCCCCATTTTACATCTTCTGGGAAAATACCTATGACAGTTTCTCCAATTTGCCATACTAGGGTTGTGTCTGCAGATCTGGGGTCAGGCAATTGTAGGACAAATGGAAGAATCCACTGGTGGGGTCCCCATGACTTCCAGATCAGAGGCACTCTAAAAGGGAAGAAAGTCTCCTGATCCAGTTTACACTCACAGTCAGCCTCAGTTGCTACTCTGCTCCAGCTTGATTGCATACTGAAGCAAAAAAGAAGAACTGAAAGAATAAAAGAGAACAAGACAGCCCCAGGGCATCTCCTTCAACCTGTGACCTTGCTCTTCACAGGAGACAGCCAGGATGTCTCAAGGCTTTTCTGTTCCCACCTGGCTGCCTTGTTCCGGACCTGAAATGGAAGTGGCAAAAGGGAACTTGAGCTCAGGGAAACTCGTTGCAGGCTTGAAGCCACTTTGGTTTCTTGTCTTATTTACCAATACTGCCTGCTATTGTCTGTTTTTTAGAGTCCTGAGCTGCTCCCTGAATTCTGGAAATGTTTGTATTTGCACTCAGCAGCAGGAACAAGATGGACTCATCACATCTGAAGCAGAGTATGGGCAAATGAAAGGCAGGGCAAAGGACATAGGCCCTTTCTTGGTTGAATTTGACAGAAATGAAGTGAAATTATTTTAAAAGGCTTTGGTACTAATATTGCTATTTATAACCATCAATGTAGTTGGTGTAAGAAAAATATATTGTTGAATGTCACTACCCTCATTCTGTGGGTTACCTTTATTCCCTCCTTCCCTATCCCCCTCCCTTCCTCCCTCCCTCCCTCTCTCCCTTCCTTCCTTCATTCCTTCTGATTTTTTTGAGACAAAGTTGCCCAGGTTGACCTTGAACTCATTATGTAGCTGAGAACGATCTTGAAATTTGATGCTTTCTGCCTCTACCTCCCAAGTGCTTGGAATTGTAGCTGTGTACAGACATGCTTAGCTTAGGATACTGTGTTTTTATTTTTATTCAAACATAGACTATTGCTGTATCCTGTGTTTAGAACCTCTAAAGCTGAGTCACTAACCATATTCTCAGGCATTCCCAGTTAATCCAGTCTCAAGATCATCAGAAAGCTTTTAAAACATAAATTCCAAAAAATAATTATTTGTTTATTTATTTATTTATTTTGGTATTTTGGGGATAAGGTCTCACTGTCACCCCAGCTGACCTGGAACTCACTATGTAGAGCAGGCTGACCTTGAACTCACAGAGATGCTCCTGTCTCTGCCTCCCGAGCTCTGAGACTAAATGCATGCGCCACCATGCCTGACTTTGGAAAATAATTCTTTAAGGTTTAATCAAGACCAACTTTATCCTTTCTTTTCCTATGTTTTTCTTGTCACCTACCTCATAATATATTGTCAAAAATTTCACAAAGCAATTCATTTGGTACTTTGGAACAGAGGAGGGCCAACCATACCAGGAATTAACCATGTAAAATGTGTGAGGTACATTCATCATTTTATTAACTCTCCCCTGAAAAGAAGGTATTGAGAAGCAAGCTCACAGAACACAGGTTACCAGCTGGTCTGGATCAGGTAATACATAACATACTCAGTGTCCTAGGCTACACTGTGTAGACGTGCTACACTCAAATCAGCAGCAAGACACTCATGGGCATCTAAAAGCCACTGTGAGCCAATCTCTGAGTCCTCTAGCTGCCTGAGACAGATGGAGTTTTGATGGTACATGCTCCATTTGACCCACAAATGAGTGACTCCAAAAGGCAGCCTGCTGGGTCATATTCCTCAGGGGCTACATAAAGCACTGGCCTAACCTTTGACGGACCCTTGCTTAGGGAAGGGAGGAATAGGACCCAGGCTGTCCCCAGCAGTTCCTCCCTACCTCAAGGTTTCACTATCCTTAGAAGGGATGAGAACTGTTTCTTGCATTTCTTCCATCGCAAGGTGTTGCACTCATAGAACATTCCATATGTATGATGGAATCTACAAGTCAGAATGGTGGGAGAACTGAGCAAGCCCACAACCTCCTGGAGAACTATTTTTTTAAATTTCATTTATCTTTTTTTATGTGTATGAGTGTATTGCCTTGATGTATGTGAGTGCACCCTTGTGGTGCAATGCCACAGATTTCAGAAGAGGGCTTCAGATTTCCCTAGAACTAGAGTTAAGGATGGTTCATAGCCGCCATGTGGGCTCTGAGAATTGAACCCTGGTCCTCTGCAAGAGCAGTCAGTGCCCTTAACCACTGAGCAATCTCTCCAGCCCCCACAACTATTAATTCAATATCATTACCAGCATTGTACAGGAGAGGAGTTGAAGAATCAAAGAGATTCAGTAACTTGTCCAAAATTACAGTGCTAATTCCAAATCCATGTTCTCTCAGTGTCACCCATTCCCATACACCCATGTCATCTATCTATGAGGAGATAGAATCAGGTAACTAGAGCTCAGGATGTTGCAGGAGGATTGTATGAGGTAGGATGGGCAGGAAAGATGTGGCATTATTCTGTGTCTTTTTCATATTTGAAATAGAGTGAAAGAAATACCTCGTCTTTCTTTTCTTTCATTCTTCCTTCCTTCCTCCTTCCTTCCTTCCTTCTTCCTTCCTTCCTCCTTCCTCCTTCCTTCCTCCTTCCTTCCTTCCTTCTTCCTTTGTCTCTTCCTCCTTTCCCTCCCTCCATCTCTTCCTTTGCTCCTTTCCCCTTCTACCTCTTTTTTTTCTGTTTTCTGGGTCTCCTTCAAATCTTGCACTGATTTTGCTTCTGTTGCTCTCCTATGCTTTCCAGGCCACAGCTGGGAATTACAGGATGTGGAGCTCCTCATTAAAAACCCACATGGGATTTTTTTAGACCTGTCCAGGAGCAATTACAAAAGCTTAGCCTGGCAGCCTCCCAAGAAAAGCTGTCCTCTCCACCCTACAGTTGGCACATAGCCACTACAAGACAGACTGACAAGCTAAAGGCATCACTGTCAAGTGCTTTGGTTCCTCCCAGCCATGCTCTACTGTAAACTTATATTACCATCCCAGCTCTTTCATCTGTAGGTCTTTTTATCTGAGGCCTTAGGGAGAGATGCTCTGTCGCTTCTGTTGATACCCCTGTAAACTATGGCTCTAAGGGAGAGGACTTATGTTAAAGATTCTTAAAGGCTGAATAACTACTAGAGCTGTGTGATTGTGGAGAGTTCCAGAGTTGCAGATCCATAGCTAAATTCTCTTAGATGTTCTTTAGTTTCTTTGAAAACCATTTCTTGACTACTTCCGGCTAACATCCCCTTTACTATCAAATAAAACTTCAGAAGTATATTCGTAGCAGACCACTAACTTCTACCTATGTGACAGCTAAGACTATTACCAGACAGCATCTGAAACTTAGTTGATTTTTCTGTACCATGCTGTAATCTGTGCTTGCTGCCTATGTCACCTATGTACTTGATAAATGACTTTATTATGGCTTTCTTTGCTCTATAGCTGATAAAAGATAATGCAACCACTTCCATGGTGGAACATGTTGTTTGGAGCAATCTGAATTTGTGCTTCCAGGCCATGGTCAGTCATTGGCTCAGAACAAATTATCTCTTATTTTCTTTGAGGTGAGAGTTGTGTTTTGCATCAACAGGAGGAAGAAAAGGAAACTGAAGACACTTCCCTGCTCTTAGTGCCAATTACTTTTCTATTTGTGACTCTCAACTCTTCCCTCCTGCCCTACTGTAAAGTTCAGAAAGATGCCTTATTCATTTCTTTGAGGATGCCTCAGCAGTGAAATGTCCTCACATTTGTACTGATCCCCTACTCTTGATACTATGTGCTGTTTGCCCAAGGAAAGGGGAACAGGAAGAGTCAGTATTTCCACTGGTTGTTGACTCCTGCTTATAGGACCACAATGAGTGATGAAAGGTTCATCTCTTTCACTTTTCTCTTGTTTTAGCTGACTACCTCAATGCCTTCTAGCTGCTTGCCCTATCTACCTCCATACCTAGTTGAGATCCTGACAAAAAAGAAATTGGTCAGAAGTGGAAGTAAATCCAGTAGCTGTGGGCCTATGAGACTTGCAGGTCAGATTTCATAAGAGGGAGACAGACAATTTAGGCTCCACTGTTCTCAAATTCTACTGTATTTCTCCTAAATTCTAGCTTTCATAGTTGACATCTTTGGTAAGTTTTTCATGATTAGAAATGGTTTTTTGGAAATGTCTGTTATCTGCATACTACCTCATAAAACAGCCATGTTTATATTTCATTAAAGTACACAAACAATGTAAGTAATAGTATGACGTTAATACTCCCCATGATTCATGCCCATTACTTGGAGGAATGGACAAATCATGTAGAGACCTCAGTCTTGAATTCTGGGATGAGATAACACAGTAGCAATACGCAGCCTGTACCTGGTGATTGTAGAATCCGAAAGGGAAGGAGCCCAGGAGAGAACAGCAGGCAGTAGTCAGGAGAGGAAAATGGGAAGTAGGAAAGGCAGCAGGATAACTTCTACTCTTAGCTCAAACCCCCAAAACCAATTCTGTCTCCCGACTGATGCTTCTGAAAGCTTAATATGCCTCAGTAGAACCAGACCAGGAAATTGGAGAATGTCTCTAGTACTACCCTGCTGAGATCCACCAAGTCTAGTTTGAATGAAATGAAAAAATCAAAGCATTAGATGTGTTCTATTTCTATGGGAAGCTAAAAGGATTTTTTCCTTCAATTTTTCCTCTAGGCAAAATCTTACCTTTTGGAAAAACTAATGTAACATCTGGGCCCACGTTATTTATTCCTTCTCTTCCATAGATATAATGTTGACCAACACCATCCTGTATATTTTATTGTCTTGCTGACAACATCGTGGTAATTGGCATTCATGTCTTAAAAAAAAATCAAAGCCTTTCACAAATGATAGGCTTGATTTAGTGCCACTGACAAGGCTCTCATTAAACCAGTGAGGACTGTGTAGTACAAATGTGGGGGCTCCTTTATTCCTCTCTGTGCCTACCTCGGGGAGCCTCATTGAAAATGCACATGACAGATCAGGTAGGAAATGCTGTTCCCAAATAAAGAGAACATGGAAAATGAGAGTGGGATGATAGAAAATTTACCTTACAGAAAAAAATTAAATAATCATTACTTGAGTAAATTATACATTTTATATCATTGGAAATATTCTGTATTTAAGAGCCTTGGAGGGACAAATACAAGTTACATTAAATGCTTGAAGATTCAAAGTTAAAGCTGAAGGGATTCCTCTTCATTATTTGCAGTTAACAAAGGTCCGTTGGATTACTTTAGGCAAGAATATTTGAACACTCTCACTTATAAAACCAGAAAGAAAAATTCTGCTTCAATTGACTATCCATCACCACCTCTGCCTACTGAGTTCATTTCTGACAAACCCTTGCAGCTGCTCCCCACACTTTCACATGAGCACATACAGAAAGAGGATGACAGGGAAAGACTGTACAGAAATCGCCGCAGAGAAGCCCTAAGTAACAGAGAAAAGGAAGAGGAGAGAAGAAGTATATCAAGGAGATGAGAAAAAAACAAAAGGAGGGAGGAGCTGAGTGAGCACTGCAGCGGAAACTGAATGAAGTACGTGGGAGAAAAGATGGGGTCTAGAGTTGGGAGTCCAATGGGACATGCATAGTGTGCGTTTCATTGTTGTAAAATGAAAAGTTCATTTCAAGTTTCATCTAATGGAATACAATTGTGGAAGGAGAACAAGGCATTTTCATTTAGGACATTGTCTTAGAGATCAATGATTAGGAAAATGAGTAAAGCATGTTTATCCCTTCCAGGTACAGCAGGATTCAGGGTCTGATAAGGTAATCTGCACAGTATTTAGACACGAGAGACCACCATCCTCTGCTGTACGTGTCCTATTAGCCCAGTGATCCAGTAAAAGATGCTGAGGATTTTGAATGTTCAGGGGGCTCAGTATCCAGCAAAGGGATGAAGTATAGAAGGAGGTGTTTATTCACATAAACAGTCCTCAAAGCAAAGCTAACCTGTTTAAGAGTCTCCAAATGAACACTCTTGGACAGCATTGTGATCTACTTTGTTGTTGGAAATGGCATGGTTGGTGAAAGTACATAACAATTCCACAGTGAAGCCAAAGGCAGGTTTCTTCCATCAATGACAGGCCAGGTGCAGCAGTTGACACAGGTGGTGAGGTGACACGAGTTCACTTTTTGTGGTGACTAAAGAACCATTTGGTTTGTCTTGATAGACTCCCTGACAGGTACGCGAACCCAAGATTATTATTATTTTTTTATTGCTACTGTGACCAGTCTTTCTTGATTGCCCTCTTGTGATTCGAAGCAGCCTGGGGATTCCCAGACCAGGCAGTGGTTATGAAAGTACAAAACTGGAGTCAAATCAACTCATATAAGAGAGAAGGCTTAGGTCGTGATCAGAGTAAAGTGCTTCACAATTTACAATAAAGCAACATGAAAGGAAAAGTCATCATAGCTTTAGAGACTATAAATAATGCAGCAATCTTCCAGAAAGAAGCCAGTTTTTCACTTAAAGCCACATTTACTTTTGAGCTACAGAAAATAACATCAAGGCCAGAAAGCTTATTTAAAAATTTTCCATGAAATTCATGTCACTGCACCCCTGGGGGCAGGAGCAGTTGATATTGCTCTGGATCATGATACTGTCTAGTTCTTTTCAACCTGTGATGTGTAAGTGTTCATTCTTATTTATGTGATGGGGGCCCCTGCAAATACTCCATCTAATCATTTAGGGACTTCTGCTCTTGTCTCTCATGAATTGGTTCTTGTAATATTTGTTTGGCAAAGCTTCCAACAGGCAGGCCCTCAATACTTGAAAATTGACCCTCACTAGGTTCAGACATTTTAAGATTAAGAGTGATGGAAGAATAAATCACACCGAAAAGCAGCTTAGATGAAGCTACCGGATGGTGGTTGAGCATGAGTGCCTGAGGATGCATTTGAAGTCTTCCCTGAATGCACAGCCTGCAGCAATGAAGCATCATAGAAGAGAGCTGAAGAGCAGCTGTAGCTGAGGGAATGTGCTAGTGTGCAGCAGTGGAGGGCAGGGAAACTAAGCTTGAGCAAAATTGCTATGCTCAGTACAAAAACACCATGCTTCAAAAAGTAAAAAGACATATAGGATAGTTGATCATAAACAACTTAAATTAGGCAAAGCTGTAATTCTCATTGCAGCACAGTTTTAAAGTAAAATGTTACATGTTTGCCTGTTTCTATGTCCCGGCAGAAAAATAATTAGTGTATTATCTTCATTTTCAAGAGCAGGAGTTGTAGGGATATAGGGCATGCACAAATATTACCACCTCAGGAGAACACTGTTGGAAAATCGAATTAGGATTGAAAAAAAATGAGACTCGTCCATGATCAATGAAATGGATTAAATAAACCAGATGTTAAATTATGAAGCAGACTTATACATTGGTTTTGTGTCATAGGTTCCATGGAAAGGTGATAAGTAGAAATTTCAGGGAACTTGGTGATTTCTTACCATCTACCCATGTTTGGCAATGACAAAATGAAATGCCCTCTTCTTCTGATTTAAGACACTGTGGTCTGGCTGACAATTTGCTTTTTTTAATGGGATGCTGGTAATGTAAGGTACACAGAGAACTGGAAAGTATTTATATCATGGATTTTTTTTTCTCTTGCTCCTGTTTGGAACCCTAAGATGGAATGTCATATAAAGAGGCTTAGATTAACCTGTTATATATGATAAACTACATGGATGGAAATGAGTCATTAAAGTTAAAGATTTAGTAGAACTATAAGGTGTAACTACCAGATGTAGAAACAAGGCTGCCTCGGATAACCTACCTCCAGCTAAGCTGGCTCTGATGAGCTGCCTACCTAATTCATATAATTATTATATTTATGATCACCATCTCTGTTATTTAAATAAGTCTGAGAAACACACACCCACACCCTTTAAATAATGTAGATTCCTATAATATCGTTTCCCAAATTATATAATCAATGTTTTAAATTATGAATCTAATTACACCAAAAGTAACTAACAATGCCAAAGTTATTTTCCACGTCTGCCAGGCTATGGGTTCCATGTGCTTTCCAGTGAGTTCACAATATTGATGGACCTTCCCATAGGAGTACATAGGCATAAACTTAGGGGTACTGCTTAGATTTATTGAAAGTAGCATAATATTTCACACTGTGTGGTTGTCTGATCAGTATCTTTATTTGATCAGTGCCCAGCTTGAGAAAATATTTTCAATAAACATTTCTTGACCTGATGTTCAAATAGCTGAAATGAATTTTACATCAGGCTGGTCTGCTTAAATGGATAGAATAGTACTTATGGATAGAATAGTCTGCTTAAAAACGGATAGAATAGTACTAATGGAGCAGACTTGCATAAAAAATATAAAATCCTCATTTGAGCTGCTCACTAGAATATGTGCAATTTACATGCAGTCTTAATAGAAAATGGAGATGAAAATACATAATACCTTTCTTATAATTTTAGTGTATTAATGGAGTAATATTTTTAAAGGAGTTGCTTTATTATTCATAAAATATTATTAATTAATTGAATGAAAAACTATAAGCATTTTAAATATAGAACATTCACTTCAATATTGACTAGACCTGCACATTTCTTGTTTGTATACCACGTTTTTGGCAATAAAGACACAATTATGTAAAACACATTGGCAAGGAATTTCTCTAAGCTGTTATGTCAGGTAACTTTTTCTAACATTTTATAATAACAAATGTTAAATTCAAAATGTAAAGCTTTTATGAATTCCTATTCTTGAATTTATTGGTCAGTGCAAGAAATATTTTTTTAAAATTTGTAAGCCCTAGTTTATCAGTGTGATGTTAATTTGGGTAGAAAAAACATAAAACACAATTTATAAGCCACTAAAACATCAAATAATGAAAAATTTGGAAATTTTAGTCCAAGTAGTAATTTTGCTTAGCCATTCAGTTGTAAATGGGGTCTACTTGGAAAACCCAGATTTTCTCTATTTACTTGTACTTAGGTCAGTGCAAGAGATCCCTCTCATACTTTCCTTCCATTTAAAGACCGCCCTGCTAATTGATCTTCTGCTAGAAGGAGCTGACCAAAAGTGATGAGCTGAAGGCCTCACCTCTCCCGTGTTTGGAAACCCAGAAGACTTTTACAAAATAATTGAGCACATTCTGATATTTGTCATGGATGGGACTTAAGTAGAGGACTAATTTAATCCAGAGAAATGACAGCAACCCAATAGAGAACTTCCATTAAAGGAAAAACACTTTCCTTCGCCACACATTTTTCACCACTGCCAGCATGGAAGAAAGGATTAGAGGAATCTATATCCTACTGGCTAATGAAGGTTTCCTCTGCACTGGACAATATTTGAGCTAAAGACTAGGGCAGATGGACCTGGGGTTTTGAATTAAATTAAGTTGTAATATTGGACTGGGTTAGAAAACTATTATTGATGCATGGTGGGAGAAGGGGTCCGTAATTACAAAACATACAAACAAAACCATTTTAAGTCAAATTTTTTATTCAACTGATGATATTTAAGTAATTAGAAATTTGAGTCTTACTGAGTCATAAGATTGAATTTCTTTTCTTTTATGAAATGAAATGGGTCAGGCTTATATATTTTAGTAAATAGTGAGGATTAACTAAGTTTCTATTTGCATAAATCTCTTATAGAGTTGGAAAGCAAACTTTTCTTAAAAAGAGAAATTAAAGGTCAATAACTGAGGATTATTTAGATGAGGAGATAGTACACAGGAAAAGAAATGATTATTCCCTATACTCAAGAAATAAATGTAACAGAACTTTGAAGAAAGATATTGCTGCATCAAAAATCTGGTACATTTATATACTTTTAATAAAACTCTTTATGGTGTTTTGGAAATTTAGAGCTTCATTTTTAGTCCAAGGCTCTTTAGGATAAGCATGATGGAATAAAAATCCCTTTTAAGATGTCCACTTTAGATATCATTCTTTTTATTTTTGCTTTGTTACATTCTATTAGCAATATTTTTAAATTCTATCATTCTACATACAGTTTTGATTTGATAAAATAAACATGAAAATGAAATTATTGAAATGTTGTTCCAATCATCAAAGCACTAAGCAAACACAAAGTGATGTGACAGAATTATGTGGCATAAACAGATTCTTTATTACGATTTACACATGCACGCAGATATTCATCAAAAAAGGAAATTTATCACATTAATTATGGTAAATAGAGCTCTTAGAGCAAAACCTCAAAATCTTAGTGGGTTAATAAAGCAGAATTTTATTTCTCACATAAATTCTTGCTAGCTGTTCTAGGCTTTCAAGGTCTGAAATTTCTGGGTTTTCTCCTTTTTTTTCTCAATTTTGCTTGCAAACCAGCCGAACTCCTTCTGAGTTTAACTGTTTCTTGTAATACTTTGTTTAAAAGACTAATACTAAGTACAGGAATAGACTGTCCCTGTGACTCTTTATTACCACTACCCCTCAGTATCTATGCAGTCTGCCTTCCATTTTATCATGTCATAGATTTCTTGTAGGTTTTCTTAGCCTACTTTTGAAAAGGTATTTATTTTTTCCTACATTTGTGAAGGATTTGTTAGATTCTTGGTTGACAAGTTACATGTGCTCCTGTACACTCCCTCCCTGGCTCCTTTTCAGCATTTAAAGATGCTATTGCATTGACTCTGGTCCCTACTGTATCTGATAAAAATGAGTTTATTTGCATTGTGGTTCTCTTGCAAGCAACTTGTCAGGTGTTTTGCTGCCTGCCTTCAAGTTTTTCTCCTTATTTCCTTTAGAAATTAACTGGGGAAGCCCAAGTTTGGTTCCATGTACGTTTATATCTATTGAGCTCCATCACGCTTCTCTAATCTCTAAATTTGTGTTTTCTAGAAAATTAGGGCAAATTATTATTTTTATTTATTCAAATATTTTGCTCTGCTCTTTTCCATCTCCTCCTGGGGCTGTAACTAACTAACCAACTAACTAACAACTAACTATCTAACTAATTATATTCTAGATGTTTATGTTATTCTATATAGCCTCTGAGACCATTTGAATTTTCTTTTAATCATTGTCCTTTTTTGTGTTTTAGGCTGGGAAGTTTTAGTTGGGTGGTTTTCAAGTTCACTGACTGTTCTTCTGTAAGACCATCTAATGAATTTTAAAATTTCAGATAATAACCTTTTCAATT
>NW_008330501.1:405232-412155 GCF_000622305.1 Nannospalax galili
TAACCTTTTCTTACTTCTATGCTTTGTTCCCTGGTATCTATTTTTCTGATGAGATTTTTCTATGCTTTTACTCATTACAAACATATTCTAGAACTCAGGTTGTCTTTCATCTTGAGGGAGAGTTATATTATCTAGTTTCCTTATATTTTGAATGCTTTTGTACTGGAATGATTTGAGTGTTTTATATGGAGACTCTAAATATTATCATCTTGTCTTGCCAGACATGCTTTCTTTCTATTTTTTATCTGATGAGATTTTTCTATGCTTTTACTCATTACAAACATATTCTAGAACTCAGGTTGTCTTTCATCTTGAGGGAGAGTTATATTATCTAGTTTCCTTATATTTTGAATGCTTTTGTACTGGAATGATTTGAGTGTTTTATATGGAGACTCTAAATATTATCATCTTGTCTTGCCAGACATGCTTTCTTTCTATTTTTTAAAAAATATTTTATTTGTTATCTTTATTTTATGTGTATGAGTGTATTGCCTGCATGCAAGTGCACTTGTGTTGTACAATGCCTTAAGAGGTCAGAAGAGGGTGTCAAATCCCCTCAAACAGGAGTTATAGACAGTTATTACTGCCATGTGGGTACTGGGAATCCAACCTGGGTTCTCTGCATGAGCCGCCAGTGCTCTTAACTGCTAAGCCATCTCTCCAGCCCCTCTGCTTTACTTGACTGTTGTTGTGGTTGAGTAGTTCTCATACTGAAAATTCCATCTATGGAGCAGGAGCATTGGTCAAGATGCTTGGAGTCTTCTCTAATTATGAATGGTTCAGACATTACCAGGAAATTTCAACAGACTTCCAAGTTCCTCCTTCAGTATCTTTCCTTCACATTATTCCTTCTCACTCTGAAGTGGTGTGCTGGCTGAAGTTTATCTACTGATTTTCATCCTGGAAACACTATAGTCTTCTGTAAGTTTCAGTCACTGCATGAGTTACCCATGTAAGCCTTGTCTTGAATTAACATGTATTCCATTGTTCCTTGATTAAGGAAGTGCCCTGGTTTGACTGTTCTGGAATGCCAAATGCTTTGCTCCTTATGCTTTCTCTAAACTTTTGATGTAAATTTTCCCCCAGCACCCTACCACAAAGCTACTGCCCTATATTTTAGACTTTTAGTGTGGAAATACCTCACTCCCAGGTACACATTTCTGTATTAATTAGATAGAACCAGAATAGGTAAACTATTTTGGCAGCTCAATACACTTTAGTTTTTTTTCTGTTTTGTGATGTAACAGTCTTACATGGATATTCCTTTACAGTTGTTCCCATTGAACTGATATTTCAAGGCTCAGCCTCCTTCCTTTGTATCTGTCCATTCTATTGAGTATGAATTCTGGATGCTCAAGTCCCTTCCAGCCATTCTGTAGGGCAAAGTCAGGGTGTAATGCATGAAAGTACTGAAAAGAGCAAAATACCATCCAACTATTCCCAAGCTTAAGTCCCAGTTTTCTAGTAAAGTTTAATTATAAGGGAAAGGGTGAACTTCATTGTGCATGTGTACCACGGTAATGGGTATCCTTTCCCAAGGTCACAGGTGAGTGAATTTGGCGATAGCTAGTCTTCCAAGACAGGACTACTTTGCATGGTTTTTTATATAGTGGCTTGTGTGCTTAATATTTTTGTGGACTTTGTTCAATTAACTACCCTTCACTGTCTTTCAAATTTTGTCCAGTGAAGGGGTGCTCAGGAAAAGCTGGAATGCTAGACAATTCCTGAGATGCCTCTTTGTATGTATGAAGGGAAAGATACTTGATGAAACCACAGCTAACTATAGTGAATTACATTTCTTGAGGAAAGAACAGGTATAGGAAAACTGTATAAGAAACCCAAAATATGCAGCTTTGGGTAAGTGCCCAGATTTGGATGGAAAAATCAGTCCTTTTTATTAAATGATTTGTAGAGAGAATAAATATTTCAGCAAGGTGTGTCTAGGCTTGGACATTTTCTATGTTTTTTTTTGGCAATTAATTTTGTTTTTGGCAAATGATCAAATAACCATTTAAGCTTGGATACTCCTAAGTATACATAGTTCATAGCATTCATGATTCATATCCTTCCTATAATCTCATATGGATTGCTTTTACAACTGTTTATGACTTGGCTCTCTGAAATTTCCCTCTACCTTGAACTATGTTCCAAGATTACAAAATGGGAAAACAGATCCAGGGGCATTTTATCTAGACAAAATGGAAAAATCAGAATAATTCCATGTGGTAGCATTTATTATAACACATGGAAAATCATGTCAAATTATCCTGATCATATTTTAAGAAATCAAATTCTGACAGTAAGAAAAAGAAATGAAAATGTTTTTAAAAATGTATTTTTTGTGTAATTTGTAAAATGGCAAACTCTTTGTTTCTCAGGTTGGATATTGTATTCACCTACAATGCATGCTTCATTTTAAAAAGTGGATGACATATGTTTCTGATTGCTTTCCTTTTCCCTTTCTTTTGTGTAATTTGAAAAAATTATGCATAGATCTACAAGACGTGTATGTGTGTAGTGTTGTGTGGTGCATGTTTGTGTACATGTGCACATATTTGTGTGAATATACATATGCAGGTGTGTACATGTATGTGTGTATGAGAGAGAGAGAGAGAGAGAGAGAGAGAGAGAGAGAGAGTAAATCAGAAGTCAAGACTAGGTGTCTTCTTTGAGCATTTTCCACCTTATTTTTTGAGACAACGTCTCCTACTGAGCCCAGAGTTCAGTGACTTGCCTCACTGGCTGGCAGTGAACTCCACTGATCTGCCTGCCTCTGTTCTCCAGTGGTGTAGTTATAGATGTCCACTACCACACCCAGCTTTTACCTGGGTGCTGGGAATCTGAACTCAGGTACTCAGGTACTCACATTTGTGCAGCTGCTACTTTACTGAGATATCTCATCACCTTGCTATAAGTCTTTTAATTTGAATACTACTTGTTGTGAAATAAAGCATGACTTTCTGTTGTGAACTACTCTGTGGCCATCATCAACCTGGCCACAGATTTTAAGAGAAAATGAATGTTTTATAAATTGTAGGAAGTGGGGCTCATGAGATATTTCATTTTAGAAAGTGTTTGACTTGTAAAAATGAGGACCTGAGTTCAAACCCATGTGGAAAGATTGGACATAGTGACAAATGCTTATAACCCCGGTGCCAGAGGGTTCCAGGGTTAAAGTGGGGACAGAGGTGGCAGATCCCCTGGGACATGCTGGCTAGCTAAGCTCACATATATGGCATGTTCTAGGTCAGTGAAAGACTCTAAAAATAAATATGGACAGAGTCTAAGGAACAACACCAGAGGTTGTGCTCCAGCTTTCACATGCACACACACACACATGCACACACATGTGCATGCAAATCTGCACACATATTTCCAAGCACACAGAAGTTGTGAGAACATGAAGAAACAATTGCTTCTGGTATTTGAAAGGCTCATAGTTGAGCCAGGTGTGGAAACACAGTCTTGAAATCCCAGCACCCATGAGGCTGAGGCGGGAGGATTGAGAGTTTAAGACCAGCCTGGGTTTCATAACAAGACTGTGTTTACAAAGTAAAACAAAAGTCATAGCTGACTACAGAAATAAGAAATTAAAGGATATGAAATATTAATAATTTATTGAATTATTAAGTAATGGTTGGCTTGAACAGAATAAAAAGTGCTGAAGAAACTATGTAACTGAGTTCAAAATGGGCAGTAGGTATAGAAACTTGGTGTTCTCCCAAAATCTGTAGATTGAAATTCATACCAAAAGGTAATATTAAGGCAGAGGACCTTTTGATAGGTAGGTTATGAGGTCAGAAACCACACAAAGTGGATTAGTGCTATTATGAAAGAAGCCAGAGAGACACTCCACACCCTATAGATCAAGATGGTACCTTCTATGAGGAAAAGGTTCTCACCAGCACTGAGTCTGCTAAATACCCTGATCCTGGATTTCCAAGCCTCCAGACTAAGAAAAAAATCTCTTTTATTTATAAAGCTATGGAGTTTATGGTATCTTGTATTAGTATCACAAAGGAACTGGAACAGAAGAAGAAATATGACTCAGGAATTAGTGATCAGTACACAAGGAAAGTGATTTTCAAAATCCATATATATTAGGGAAACCCTAATGAACTGCATATTAGCAGAAAAATCAAAGAGGATTTATGGAGAGGAAAGGCAACATTGTAACAGGTAGGACATGTCCTCAACAGTGAGTGAACCTTGAAAAAAAGCTCCACCCTGTCCTTGGTAAACTAGGACAGCTCTGAGGGGCAGAAATGAGGGAAGAGAATGCAGTAGGAGCACGTTCATAAAGTGAATGAGGAGGAAATAAGGAGTTTAAGATAGTGTGTTAGGGGAACAATGTAACTGAAACAAAATCCAGGCAAGAAAGGAGAAAGTGGGAACTATTACACATACTATTAGATTATGTTGAGAATTAGAGCTCCTCTGTACAGAATCAACCAGGTTATACTATTGCTTTAAGTTCTCAAGCAAATCAGTCTTTAAATCTAGTGCACAATTTCACAATTTCACAACAAAGAAACCTCCCCATATATGATGACTTTGGTGTCAGCCAGAATTAAATTAGATCCTCCATTCCTCATCTAGATAATGTGGAAAATAAAATTCCCTTTATAAAATTACTAATATGTGAGACAGTAAGTAAATAATCCAATGCAATGTTTGACGTGTAAAGGATCTTCAGTAAGTGGTAGCACATTCTTTTTATTAAAACAGTGATTTTTGTTCCCAAGATATAGCAACTGAATTGGTTTAATTCAGGAGTTAACTCTGGGCAGTAGAGCCTTCTGGAAGTCTGCATCATGTTTATAATTTGGATAATTAAACATGCAATGCAAATAATTTAACTCTTAGGGACCTTAAATCTTATACAGAAAATAATAATAGAGAATAAATAAATAAATACTAAACTGACTATTCCTTAGATTCTGGAGCCATAGAATATGCCAGAGCAAAAGAAAGAGGGTGATAGGTGGGCTAACTAAAGTCCCTGCAGCGTTAACAAACAATCAGGTACTGGCATAGAAGGAAGCGAGGGACGATGAAGTGTGTTGGGGGACCCTGCCATTAAGGTCGTAGTCCACCATGTCTGCTCAGCTCTTCGAGCTTGGCTCAAAATGGAGGACTCTCTCAGCAGGGGCTTCCTACTTTCTGCCTGACCTTATTTGGAAAGTGTCTCCAAGCACAGATGCCTGACCTTATTTGAAACATAACTTTTGACAGTACCCAACCAATCAATCCCCACTCCCCTTTCTACAGGATAGGGTCCTCCTGTCACATACAAATAAAGCAGACTATGAACACCTAGCAGGTAAAGCTTTGGCTGCCATCCTCACCCTATATATTCCCTCCAACTCCCCTAAATAAACAAGCTGTCTCATGGAAGCTGACTCTCCGAAGTTCTTTCCTGTACACAAGGCCAGCCTAAATCTGTTCCTCACATCTGCTCCCTTTGTTCTCCAGGATTGGTGGCCAATGACCCATGAGGGAAGAGAGACCCACAGTGGTGCAGGGAGGAAGGAGAGTGAAAGCACAGTTTACAAGAAAGATGTGTGAACTCAGGATCTAGGTGCGGTAGGCCACCTAGCAGATTGCAAATTTCTTTATTTCTTTTTAAAATATTTATTATTTTTATTTTATGTGTATGAGTGTATTGCCTGTGTGTATGTAGGTAACCCCCTGTGTTGAAATGCCCACAGAGGTCAGAAGAGGGTGTCAAATTCCCTGGAACTGGAGTTATGGATGGTTGTTAGCCACCATGTGGGTACTGGAAATTGAACTCAGGTCCTCTGCAAGAACAGACAGTGCTCTTAACCACTGAGCCATCTCTCCAGCCTCTCTTCCTCTATTTCTTACAAGAGCAGCAGTTTCATGCTGTCTCACTTCTATCATGTAACCGAGTATTAATATCATAATGGCTTATTTCATCCAAGTTATGATAATTAAAAGAACTTACATTTTGATGATGTGGCACAGTTTGCAAAATATGTTTATATCCATTATGTCTTTTGACTACTGTGGTCAGAAGGTGAGGTATGCAGAACTGACATGCTCGTAACTGTGAAACTATCCTTCTAGGAAAAAAAGAACAAATAGGAATGCTACAAGACAGCAGTGCTAGAATAGCTTGAATATTTAACATATCTTGGCTTATCTGTTATGTGTAAAAGCACAATCAAATCCAATTTACAACTCTTGAAAGACAGTACAAATGTTGATTTTTGCCATTTACAAATTGTTTCATGGCATATTATCTGTCACTCATTCTATTTGGTAGAAAAAAAAATCAAGAGTTAAGTGAACCTATCTGAAGACATTTAATAGCCTGGTTTGAATTCACCACAAATCCTTTATAAAAGTTGATATAATAATTGTGCACATTTCTAGGGAGCAGTGTGCCTATTACTGAGTTCCACAACTGGTCACATGCAGAGATTAAGTGTCTGAGGAATACCCAACCCTAAGTTACACATCTACAATGGAACATCTACACCTAAGCCTCATAGAACCTAGTAGAATAAGGAGTAGAGAGAATAATAATGCATCTCTCAACTTTCATCAACAAAGCTCCCTCATGCAACAGGGGGCAATGAACCCAGGACTCAGGGATTACTGAGGAAGAGGGACAGAAAGATTGTAAGAGCCAGGGAGGAGGTGCATGACCATATGGAAATAGAGTCTTACAGGCTCCTGGACCTTACTCATATGAATTTACAGCAATGATGACAACATGCACAAGACCCATACAAACTCCACCAGATAAAAATCTAGTAATTAAAAATGCCGGAATGGTGGAACTAACCTTCTTGGATGTTTAACAGACATACCCTAAGATCTATACTAATTGGGTCAGAGGGATACAAAGGACACTTTTTGCTCCCTGCCCTCCTAGGTCGATTAGTTCCCAGGGA
>NW_008330501.1:413483-454093 GCF_000622305.1 Nannospalax galili
AGGTGCAGCCTAGCTCAGAAAATTGTTATTGAATATGTCAATGCTGATGTAATGAAATGCTTCTTCCAAGTATGTGGATATTAAAAAAAATATTTTATTTATTAAAAAAAAATCTAGCATAGAACTGTGGAAATGGATAGTAGGCCCCAATCTTAGCTGAAGAACTATTGGGCAGCTGATTACTACTGAGTGAGGAAGAGCTGATCTTCTTTAAGGGAGTGACTCTAGATAGGGTGGTTAGAACTCAGTATGTGAACTTGCACCAAGGGACATCAGGGGACACTAACTTGACTCGATAGGCCTTAGCGTAAATGATAGAATGCATGAAATCCAGTGTGAAGAGTATAGGAGGTTGCTGATGGGGAGGGGCATATAAAGAGAGCTAAGATGTTTATGAAATACATAAAAATTCAATAAAAATATATTAAAAATATGAGCTGGGCATGGTGGAACAGGCCTATTTTGCCATAACTCAGGAGGCTGAGGCAGAAGGATCTTGAGTTTGAAGTCTGTCATTTCTGTGTAATGAGTTCCAGGTTAGCAACATAGTGGAAACTATCTCTTGAAAATCAAAAACAAAAAACAAAGCGAAGTCAACCACAGTCACCAGGTTTATTCCTCCTCAGTAACCTAACTGCATGCTGCTCCCCATTTTCCATATCTTTCATTCCTCCTCTCCTTGCTCTTCATAGCCTGCAATGACCATTCTTCTATGATGACTTCTACAAAGTCATGCTTTTTAGCTCTCACGTACAAATGAGAACACAGTATTTATGGCACACTTTCTGTTTGCTTAAATATAGGATCCTGAGTATGGTATGCTCTTGGACCTAAATGATATCTACAAGTAAAGAGATGAAAGTAACTGAAAAATAAGGCCACAGATCATGGGTGGTGAGAGAGAGAATGCTTCCTATCTTCATGTTGACTAATCGATTTCAACCTCCCTGTATCTTTTCTTCAATGCATTAAGACACAGGCTGCATCAACTTGATGAGAAAAACAGGAGCTATAATGGAAACATCCAAGCAAAATGCTCACAACTTAGGGAATTTGATTGCATATTTGAAAACTAGTTTTCCTAGTGAACAACAGTGATAAGTATATCTATTAGAACAGAAAAATGTGATGCTTATTTTAGGGGTCAATAGTGAAGATCACATGAAAGATATTTAGAATAATAGAGAAATCAACAGATGAATAGTAGAGAAATTAATAGATACCTCCTCCTCCTCTTCCTTCTTCTCATCCACTTCCTCCTCCTCCTCCTCCTCTTCTTTCTCCTCCTCCTCTTCCTCCATCTCCTCTTCTTTCTCTTCTTCCTCCTCTTCCACCTCCTCCTCCTCTTACTCCTACTCCCCCTCTTTCTTCTCTATCATCTTTCTCTGTCACCATCTTTAGTTCTTAATTAAAGCTACAGTGAGCCACATAATAAGCCTTGACACACAATAAGCATTTATGCTGCCTAATAATTGAAGTATTTGTGTGCTCCACTGTAATTCTCATTTCTTATCAGCCACCCCTTCTCTCAGAATTGATATATTTGAAAAAGAACAAAACATGAACAAAAAAATCACTAGCCATTGGTTAGGATTTTTATCAAAAGTGAACAAGGCGTCTATAAGCAGTTTAGACATTTTGCAAAGTGTTTAAGGTTCTCATTTTTAAACTTTCATTACAAATGAATGTGTTCATAGCCATTTCAATTCATTACTGATTAAAGACTAGCTCTTTATTAACTATGGAGTTTCTTTTTAATTTTAACTGATACTATAGCCATGTTTAGGCTTAATGTTTCATGCTCATAAGAATTGAATCAACTACTGTGTTTTTATCGGATGCTACAAGCATACATTTATTTCAAACACTTATTTTATTGGGTTGTCCTTTATCATTGACCTGTTTGACTTTATAATAAAGGATGAAGCAATACAGTTTGAAAATTTAAATTGGAGATTCTGAATTCAAATGCATATTGCTAGCATACAAGTAATTTACAAATATCATGCAAAGACAGCCCTAAGTACTATGTACACAGCACAGTGACTGATTATAGCAATTGTAAATTTAGGGGTCATTTGGTGAAAGATGGAAGGAGAAACCCACTTCGTGGCTGCAGGTCACTAATTGATACCTTTTGAAGAAAACTTATTGCCAGAGAGGAGCTTGTGGCATAGGAAATACCTCATTGCAAGTACTATTCGCTGTCCATTAATTAAACATGCGGGGATCTTTGTTAACTAGGATCGGTCTCAAGACCATAATTTTGGTCAGTAGAGCAGCTATTACTTGAAAGCATTAATTTAATTTCCTAATGTAAGCTAGCTTAACACTAAACCTACATTATGTTTTATCCCACTGATAGGTAAGAAGAGGGCAAGGCTGTTAAGATGAAGTGTTTTCGAGTTCTCCTGTGATACTGTCATTTAAAGAACAACCTGGGCAGCATGTGGGCATTACTGAAGTTTAAAGTACATCAAATAATAGCATTAGTGACCACTAGTGGCCACATGCACTGTCCTTTTCTGGTCTTTACTTACCTTTTCAACAGCATTTGAGCTAGTTGACCATGCTTTCCTACTCAACACTTCTTTCCTTTTATCATCTTCTCATCTCTTGTACTCCTATTCCTGTTTGTCTGCCCTTCACAGATTCTTTGAGGATTCCTCAGTGCCTTTTACATTCTTATTGCTGCACTTGATAAACCTAAACCCTAAATCATTTTTATGGGTATTTTATCTTCCATCTTTCTTCCACCCATATTTTATTCTAGGGAGCTTCATTGTCAGTTTGATGGGTTGGCTCTCAGTGAACACCATTATGCTTCTGCCTTGGGCCACACAGATCCTCAATTGGTGTTTTGGAGTCAAATTCTCTGAGTAGGTTCTATAATTCACAATTTCATACCTTGTAGTCATGTTCCTGCTAACACAGTTTCAAAAGCTCGGCTGCTTTCCCTTTTCATCATCTTTTCGTCTTGCCCCATCCAGTTAGTCAGTAGATGATGTTAGTTATATAGGGGTTGGATAATGTACAGGGACATGTACTTTATTTGGTATGACTTACAATATAAGTTTTGAGCTCATGATGGTTTGGGATTAGAGGCAGGTGTCGGAAGTACTTGAAGTTTCTGGTTACAGATAGTCTCTATCTGATTTAAAAACCATCTTTCAAATCCACATTGGTCTCTTACAAAAGTATCCAGTCTTTCTAGATTTAATTTATTTTATCTTTCATAGGAAATGTTCTGGTGCAGCAAGGTCACTCTTTAAGCGTAATGTCAGAATTCTCTTTTAATGGTTAAGGGCCCAATCTTTTTATTTTTCTTTTAATTTCTACCATTCAAAACCTAATTATTTAAAATTAAATGTCTGCCTGTGGTTAAAAGGGGAAACAGAAAGAAAAAGCAATGAATGAATTTTAATATATCTCAAAATAAAACTCCATGAAAGATGTGTCTGGGATGGCTCTTGGAGGCAATTCTTCCTTTTGATTCTTTCAGCTCTTGTCTTGGAATTCTTTGAAATTCCAAACTAACTACCACCAATCCATCCTCTTCCTAAAAAGTAATCCTTCCACATTCTCTTTGAAAAAAAAATGGGCACATGTAGTCGTTTGCTTAAGTAAATTTGGAAGCCTGAGCCTTGTTCACGGAGTAAACTCAGGCTACTGGGAATTAAAGTGATGCTCCACAACCAGGTCTCTCACTCCTGTGACTTGGAAGATCTACTTGCTCTGCAATCTCATCATAATAGTGTTTTCAGGGCTGGGTTGATGACTCAGTGGGTAAGAACACTTACTGCACAAGCATAAGGCCCTGAGTTTGAATCCCTAGCACTGGCTTAAAAGGTAATCATAGCTCCATAGGCGCCTTAATCCCAGCAACCCCAACACAATTGGGGGTAGAGAAAGGAGTAGATTGCGGGAATTTGCTGGTCAGCAGACTAGCTCCAAGTTCAAGGAGTGACCCTATCTCAAGGGAATAAAGTGGAATGTGATACCACAAATCTTCCCCTGGCTTCCACAGGGGCATGCACACCTGCAAACATATGTGTGAATATACAACACACACACACACACACACACACACACACATACACACACACTGAAAAGTTCTCACTTCTCCAAAGATGTGCATGGGATTATCACTGCCTTGGCTCTGCTAGCATTGCTCTTAGAGTGACTGTGGGCCCCAGTCGGCTGCCACTCTGTATATTTAAATGGTTACACTCGGATTGTTAGTACTTGAGTATGGATATAAAGTCATCAGGTAGATTTCACTGGTAATATTTATCACCTCTATTACTTAACATGAAGTAAATTTTTATACTTCCTCTTCATATATGTCTTTTTTTAAATTTGTTGATTTTTCTGTGTGTATAACATACAGAACACTGCCTTGGCTCTGCTAGCATTGCTGCTAGAGTGACTGTGGGCCCCAGTCGGCTGCCACTCTGTATATTTAAACACAGTATTCACAAGTTGTTTTCTCCATTGGATTCTTCAGACTTTTTTCCCATTCAAATATGTCATTTTTGTTGAATTTTTTTGTGTATATCATACAGAACATCCCATACAATCTTATTTATCTATATACCCACTTCTCAAATGGCACCCTCCCATAGCCTCCCCCCTCCCACATACTGGAGCCCATATACATTCGCTGTCATCCCCGCTACTGTCAACTATGTTGTTGGTGCCCTACCTATTCTCTAGTGCTTGTCCATCTGCTGAATCTAGTCAGCCTATCTTGAGATCCTTGTTTTAGGAAGATCACCTCTTCCTCATCTAACAGAAATAAGTTGCCAATATTCCTTTAGATAAGGTTGGAATCTGCCATTCATTTTCCCAGTTCTCTGCTGGGTTACTGTCTGGAAGTGTCTTGTGTCACCCTGGCCAACAATTCAAAGGAAGGTATGTCCTATCTGGCATTGTTTCTTGTTATGTAGCCTTTCCCTATACACGTGGACTATTAAAAAATTATATTGACCCCTTTAATCTTTGGTTATACTTTCCTTTTGGGTGTTTAATACCCTACAATTGGCCCGGATAAACCAATTTATTTTTACTTCTTATCAGTTTAATATTTCCAGACTTTTTATCAGACACGAAATCACTGCTATCTATTCTGTCCATGTTATTTTCTTTAGGCTTCTACCATGTCATCTTTTTCTTAGCATATTTCAATATAGTTTATAGTATGTATCTTCTCTTAGATTTGATATTAAGGTCTTTCGGGGCAGGAATCAGGAAGTGCTTATATCACAATATTTATTTGATACTGATATTTTACATCACACAGAGTACTTTGATATATCAGATCCCCACTGACTATAAGTTAAGATGCAACCGTATAAATGTTGGAGATATAAAAAGTCAAACACTTTCATTTTACTTTCCCTAGTACATTGAATCTATGCCCCAGAGGCTACATTGAACTTGTTCCCAGCAACTTCTTAGATAAACAAAAAAATTCTTATTTTTCCTAATGGAATAAATATAATGTCTTTATCAAGATCCTTAATAATGTCATTTCAGATTTTTAAAGAAGCAACTTTGGAAACTTTGCCAAAATATGTGATGCTTTTTCTTGCTATTGCTCCTCCACTGATCTTAAAAAATTGTTCTCTTGTCAAAGAATCAAAAAGCATGAGCTAGAGAGATGGCTCTGTGGTTAAGAGGCCTGGCTGCTCTTATAGAGGACCCAGGTTTGGTTCCCAGCACCCACATGGTGGATAACAACTGTCCGTTAACTCCACTTCAGGGGATCCAATACCTTCTTCTAGACTCTGTGGACACTGCATGCAAAGGTGCACTTACATACATGCAGCAAAACACTCACATGCATACAAAATAAAAATTTAAAAATTAATTAAAATTCCAGAAGCTAAACCTAAGCAAATTTTTCCTTCAGAAAGAAATGAAACACAATTCAGATAGCCAACAGAACACACTGGCTGAACACAGTTGAAGAAGTTCTAACAGAAAAGTTATTCACTTTTAGAGTTCAAATGGCAAAGTGATTTTTGTGTTATGTGGATCCTAAATTGGTATTTTGTTAGTAAATCATTTATAGGAAATAGTATCCTTTACTTCCCTAAATGCCAATCACTTCTGAGATTCAGCCTGAAGTTCCTACTTTCATCTTTCCATGGTCCTGCCCAATTACCTTTCCTAAGACATAATAATGATGCTATGTCTTATTCATCATGCCTTAAGGACATTCACACTAATAACACAGCTGATGGCTAGATCTCCCAACTTCAGGATTGTCCACAGTAAATTTTATCATCTTCCGAGTTGCAGTTAGAGTTTTCCTACCAAGCAATGCAGGAAAAATAGATATTATAAAGCTGAAAATGATGATGTTTCTTGAGAAGACGTGAAGAACCCACATATGTCATCAACTTATTTTTCAAAGCCTCGTTTTAGATGTTCAGTGACTTTCTTAAAAGAATGATTTGCTTCATTGGAAAAAAATAAAGTTTTCAACCCTTCTGGTTGCAAAGATAGGCCCTTTTACTGTAAATCAATGTGTTGCTGTCTTGGTCGTTGTGCAGTAAGAAAGATGGACAAGGTACTGAACCAATGGTGCTGTCTCCTTGCCTCATTTATCTTGTGGATCTGTGAACAGTGCAGCCCAGACTTAACCATTTCACTTCCCATTTGCAGCCCTTGTAAAAGGGCTCTGCATGCGCATGTCTAAGGAGGTAGAATGAAGCTTTCTTTCTTTTTAAAAAAAATTTTACTTATTATTTTTATTTTATGTGTATGAGTGTATTGCCTGCATGTATGTGAGTGCACCTGTGTCATGCAATGCTGCGGAGGTCAGAAGAGGGCTTTGGATTCCCCTGGAACTGGAGTTAAGGATGGTTCATATCTGCCATGTGGGTGCTGAGAATCGAACCCAGGTTCTCTGCAAGAGCAGTCAGTGCTCTTAACCACCAAGCCATCTCTCTAGCCCCAAAGCTTGCTTTCTTATTTCTCTGACATCAAGTGTCAAAAATAGGATTGGTTCCTTTCATGCTAGGATACTCTATCTTTATTTCTACACACCCTGCTTCTTTTTTGTTAATATTTTGTTTATATTTTCATTTACTCATTTTTCACACCTACTCTTCATAATCATTATCTTCCCATCTCTAAGCATAAATAACATGTGAGTACATATCTTTCAGGATGTGAGTTCTCCTGAAGCATGCATTGTTATTTTTCTTTATGAAACTTATGTTTACTCAGAGGACATGTAGAAAGACCTCATCTGTTCCTTTTTCTCACTCTGTCATATGTTGTTAAGATCTGTCCATATTGCTGTGTGGGCCTTCATCAGTCACTTCTACTGCTGATTTGTAATTTACTGATAGCATCTCTTCTGAAGGACATTTTAATTGACTCCAACTTCCTGTCAACAGAAGATGTACTGCAGTAAATGTTCTATAAAAGTTTCTTATGCATAACACTATATTTAGGACAAATTTCTTAGTATGGGAATCTTCATTCACAGGATATGCATATGTCTTATGATCAGAGCACTAGTTTAATTTATGCTTTTGTATACTTCTGTGTTGTGATTATTTGGAATTTTATAGTTCTTTTTGTTATCATAAACAATGCAGTTGAGAATGTGTGTGTGTTTGTACATAAGTACATGTTCCTGTGTCTGTGGATGTATGTATGTGTGAATGTTCCAGTACCTCCATACCTGTGAGTATGGAGGTAGGAAGGAAACCTTGAGTATCATTCTTTCTCAGTTATTGTCCACCTTGATTATGAATTTATCTTATGTTTGTCTATTTATTTGTACTTGTGTATGTGAGTGAGTGCATGTATGTGTGTGTGTGTGTGTGTGTGTGTGTGTGTGTGTGTGCATAAGCATTCATGCCAGAAGAAGCCAGAGGTCAATCTTGGGCACAATTTCTCAAGAACCAACAATTTATTTGTTGAGACAGGGTCTCTCTTTTATATATAATTTTAATTTATTATTTGTATTATTATTTTTAAATATTTTATTTATTATGTTTAATGTGCATGAGTGTATTGCCCACATGCTTATGAGTACAACCCTTGTCATGCAGTGCCTATGAAGGTCAGAAGAGGGTGTCTGATTCCCTGGAGCTGCAGTATGGATGGTTGTTAACCACCATGTGGGTGCTGGGATCCAAACGCAGTCCTCTGCAAGAGCAGCTAGTGTTCTTAGCTGCTGAGCCATCTCTCCAGCCCCTATTACTTTCATTTTATGTATATGAATTATGTATATGTTAGCCAACCTGAGGGTGCTTGGAACTGAATCTAGGTCCTTTGCAAGAGCAACTAGTACTCTTAACCACTGAGTCATCTCTCCAGCCTGGAGACAGGATCTTTCAACTGGGACCAGAGGCTTGCCAATTCAACTAGAATGGCTTGCCAGCAAGCTCAGGGATCCTTCTGTTCCTTCTTTCTCAGTGCTAAGATTATAAACAATGTCACCATGCCCTGCTTTTTATGAATGTGCTGTGGATTGCACTCAAGTCCTGATGCTTATGAAGCACTTCATTGAATGATCTATCTCCCCAGCCCTGAGATATGTTTTAGAAAACACATTTTCAGTTTAAAGTTGTAGTCTTTCTGTCATGTGTCTATCATTTATTAATCTATCTATCTATCTATCTATCTATCATCTATCTATCTGTCATCTATCTATCATCTATTTATCATCTGTCATCTATCTGTCTCTCTACTTATCTCATCTCCATATATAATCTACTCATTCCTGTCCATTCACTATCTCTCTAGAGAGCATCATGCTCTAAGTATAGTTTCCACACCAAAATAGATTTTGTTTGTGTTTGAGGAGGGTGAAAGGAACGAACTCTAGTATGTAGATCTAAATGCATCATAGAGCCCCTGTCAATGGTTCTACTTACTAGTTTTCAGTCAGGAACTGCCTTTTAAAGTTGATGCATAAAGAGAAGACAGGGAAGAGTAGGGAGGAGAAGGTACAAGGCTGGGGAGTAGTTGTGATACTCAAGGGTAGGGGGTCAGCCTGCACTAGTTTAAATGAACTCTGCACCACAGAGGAGAATCTCAGCTGCCTGTCTTACACCTTCAGTGACACTCCCCATCTAACAAGGGAGAAATTATATAATTCTGCATAATACTTTGAGTCCCAGTAAAAATAACCAATCAAAGCACTTTAGAAATGATGACTAAGGAAAGCTTCTCTGAGGTGCTGACATTGGAACTGAGAGCAGAATGGAAAGTAAAGTCAGCATGTAAAGATCCCGATGGAACTATGCCAAACTAAAGGAAGAAGTTCTGCAAAGTCCCTGCAGTAGGAAGGAATATCTGCTTATTTAAAGGTGGTTGCCTTTCTATCAGTGAGTGGGATGTTTATAGATGAGTTTATGAGCTGTGTGGGAATAAGTCTGGGTAGTTTTAAATGTCAGAGCATGATGCCTCTGTTTTATTGCAAATGTAAATAGAAGCCGTTGAAGGGTTTTAGGAAGTCCTTGGTACCCGTGATTATGTGTGGAGTTGAGTGAATATTGTGAAGTCAGAAAAACATGCAGAAGTTTAAAACACAGTTGGTGAATATAGTTTCTAACATAAAACATTCATTTGCATCTTCTTTCATGATTGCTATTTTTTCAACTTCATTTCATTCTGGAAAATTAAATCAATGTCTTCAGCATTTCAGAATGCTGACATTTAATCTAGAATTCCTTCTATTATTGTCTTCCTGTCAATCTTTATGTTTCTAAAATCTTACAGGTCATATCAACCTGATGGTAAATTATTTACAATGAAGCTTCAATTTTTCCCACTTTGTTGTTTTCATCCAGGGATAGAACATACATATTTTAAGCAACAAAAGACTGTTTTTTTTTCTTTTTCAGCATTGAATCTCTTCCTTTTTAATTGTAGAGAGCCTTATATTTCTCCTAGTTAACATGGTTCTCCTCATTCATTTCAATCCTACTGTTCTTCAGTCTATCACACCTCAATATAGACAGCACCTCTTTACAGAGACCGAGGCTAGAGACAGACTTCATATCATAAGAGAATTATGATGCCAAAGTGGATAATTAAAAAGGCACCAGACATCATTGCTCTTAAAGCCAGTGACCACAGTCTATAGCAGAGAATCCCCTAAGGGGAGCTGCTCAAATTTGTGGACTAGTCAATGATGAGGGTCATTTTCTATAATGAGTAAAATTAAAAGGCTATCCTAGTATCCTTTCCCAACGAGGGTCATGTTTCCTAGTGGTGGTATGCTGTTTCTTCTATTAGCAGCTAGCGACTTTTCAATGTAGTCATTTTGTTAAAATAATTTAAAGTCTTTCTAGGGGTGCCATGGTATATAAAATTTTTATAAAAGTGAAAACACATTCTAGTTGTTCTTTTATCTAAAACTTTAAAAAATATAGCATTGTACTATGAACAATAAGAAGTGTCAATATATACATTCTTAAAGCATGATGTTAAATAATGAGAACAATAACAATAGCTTTTTGTATTTTTTGAGTGCATTATATTAATTTATTCATTTGATTTTCACAATTTATGATGCAGATGCTATTGCTATATCCAAAGCTGTATAATCAAAATAGCCACGTGTTTAATGCTCAATCATAATAGTCAATGTTTTCAAAACACTTATAATGATCAGGGCACCATGATGACCCAATATAAATTGGCTTATTTTTCCTAGTAATTCTATGAATACTATCCATTTATCTCATTTGTCAATTGGAAAATCCATTTTAGAAGTAAATAACTTGAAGAAGCTAGCACATAGTGAAATCATCATCCAAACCCAGACAAAAAAGCAAGTATTTTAAAAATGTTATGGTAAATTGGTTGAAATCCTCCATAACTTCAGTGTCTAAGCTCCAGGGTATCTGACCCTATCCAAAAGCAAGAAAGTAATTGGGCATCTGGCACTAGGAGGTTCTGAGAATGCAAAAAAAGTAATGTCAACACAAATAATATGTAGAATGATCCTGTGGTTTTCATGAATTTGACTGCCTAACAACTGAGACATTTTCCTCCTTTTCCTTTTGGGTGTTTGGAGGTTAGTGCATAATTTTCCCAACACAAGAAAGGTAAATTACTTTTCTCATAGCTATGACAAAATACATGGCAAAAGCAACTTAAGGAAGAGTTTATTTTGGCTCACAGTTTAAGGGATATCATAGAGGTAGAATTGTCAGGCAGTTGGTCACACTGTGCAGTTAGGAAGCAGAGCGAGATGAAGCTGATGCTTAGCTGGCTTTCTCTATTCAATCTCATAGCTAGGAGCTGCCGACATTCAACGTGTGTCTTCCCTCCTCAGTTAACCCTTTCTGGACATGCTATTGTAGACAAACCCAGAGATAGATTTCCAGTGTGATTCTAAATCCAACCAAGTTGACGGTGAAGATTATCACAAAAGGGTGGTGAAGAGAACGAAGTCAAAACATTTCTTCATCCCCCTGTCTTTCAGTTTTGATGCCTTCTCTTTGGCAGCTGTGTTCTTACACGCACAACTCCTGCCACAGATACTCTTCCCTAATTTCTCTCTCTTCTCTGGAACTGCTTTCCTTTCCTTTCCTCTCTGTATGGTTGTGGCAACGGGCTTGCCACTGTTGCTAGTCTCCATAAGCCTCTCCAGTCCTTTTGTTCTTTCAAACCGGCTTACCCTTTATGAAGTAGAGTCTGTTTGGAAATTATAATGACTAAGTTGTATTTCCTACCAGGGCCCTAAATGATTTAACAACAAAAATCTGGGTGGTGAACAAATGCAAATAATCAGCACCTGGCATTTTCCAGCAGAAGCAATGTTGAAGCTGAAACATGTTGTCAATGGTGTTTGGCTGTTATACTGGTCACCCAAACAAGAAGTTATCTGGTCATGTAGAACAAGAGAGAAACATTTAGCCAGAAAATCCCAGGATTCATCTATTAGCAGTAATATCCATATTGCACAGAAGTTTCATTCCCAGAAGTTTGCTGGGAACTGTCAATCAAGGTCACTTTCTAAAACAACCTGAGACTAAGAAAATAGCAATGTCGAGTAATGAAGATACTGCAAGATGTTCCATAGGGACATTCCTGCCCTTCAAGCCAGAGGTGGTGATAGATCTAACAATATAGCTAGGAGAGATGTAGTATGAAATTACAGACCTTACTTTCCCCCCTGGGCTACAAGCCATGGAAAACTTTATCTCTTACTAATGCAGTACTACAACATTGTGATGTTTGGGGAATACAACATTGCTGTCATCATTTAAACTCTCAGAAGTCATTCTAAAGTGTGCTGAAGCTTCCACTTCAAGCAACAAGTCTGAGCTGAGAAGTCATATGATTTTGTTTTGAATAGAGTTCCACTTGATTGACTATACTGTATTAGTGATTATTTTCCACTTAGGAATTTTATCATTTATAATCCCTCATAACTCTGTACAAAAACCTGGTTGAGTCTTGCTGTACTATGAACAGTTGTAATCTCTCAAATTCTTACATGGTTTTGTCAAGTTGATGGAGATATGTATGCTATTTTTTACCACCTCAGGCAATTTGCCTAGGATATGCCTTCTTCCTTTCAAGATATTACTCAGAGACTGTGGGATGAAGTCCCTCCTGAAACCTCCCTTTCTTATAGTCCCTACTTTTTTCTCTACTTAATTCTCTACTTTTCCTGTCATGGCTGCTGATCACAACTTCTTCTTCTTCTTTTTTTTGAAGTCTCTCTCCTATCAAATTGTAATCTTCTTATTTCATTAAACACTGATGTTATGATTATAACAGTCTCTCTGTTTCTTTATGTAGAAGTACCCTGGTGTTTCATGTATCAGCCTTAAATGGCTTTGAAATTTATTCTTTGTTATATGAGAAGAGGAGGAAGAGAAGGAGGAAGGGAAGGGAGGTGAAGAAGACTATGAAGATGATAATGATGAGGATGAGGAGGAAGAACAAAGGAGAAGAAGAGGAGAAGGAGGAAGAAGAGGAAGAGGAAGAAATAGTAATAATACTACTAGTCTGAACCATTGTCAGATTTCTGCAATATGTAATTAACTGTAATCCTGAAATGTTCAACAATGTATGTTCCTTTTGTGGCTTTCATTCATTTTTACTTGTCATCACTTCTGTGAACAGGAAAATGGCTATGAGCCAAGATGCAGAAGATGAACAGATTCTTAGCAAATATAAAATAATTTCAAGTGTTAGGTTTCTTTCCTTTCTCCATAAATTATAGCTGATCTGATCCCTTTTTCGATAAAATATTTATAGGTCTCTCTAGTGAGAGATGGCTGTTTTCATAGCATGAAGAAAATATGTCCTTAAGACAGAAATGATTCTGGCTTCTATCTGCTGTACAGGAGAAGGCCTAGCAGTAAGGGAGCTGAAGCGTAGACTTTGACGGGTCGTCCCTAATGCTGCATGGGTCACTTTAAATAGCTCTACCTAGTTCTAGAAAGTGTCTTTGGTCACTAGGGTGTGAGGTAAATATTAGAACAATACAATCACTCTTTAACTTTGCTAATTATGATGTTTAAATACAATTCTCCACGAGATACTGTTGCGCTTACCCTAGGGCTAGAAGACTATTGTGGTAACACATCCTCTAAAATGCTCCAAGGAAAAAATATTGTTCACATTCTCTAGTGTAGCACTTCATAATCTCTGCCAAGCATTTTTCCCCCAATAGTTTATCCAAAAAAGAATCCTTGGGTAAGAACCAACATTCCCTGAGAGTTCCTAATAGATTACTTTTGTAAGGAGGGAAGGTGGGTTTTCTGTTTGGTGAGAAAATTTTAGAAGCTACCATAACATGTTTCGCCTGTTTTTCAAAACCGTAGATATAAAATTTATAGACTGTGAACATCAAAACTACTTATTGTGGATGTATCCTACAATAATTTGCCACTTAATGTCTAGAGTAAGTTTATCAATAAGATTAACCGTGCTAAATAGGCAAGACTGTTTACAGCAATACATGGAAACCTTCCTGTTTCCCGAGTTTCGATGTTGATGAATCTTGGAGCATAGTGGTTTCCTCTTTGTCTTATTCTTTGCCTCTGAACTCTGAATCTATATTATAGAATTCCATGTTTAATGGTCTGATATTTGGCTTGCAAAAGAAAACATATGGATCCTTAAATTTACAGACAAGTATCCTAGTCACCACCCATCAAAGTAGCTTCTTTTTCAACAGACAGATATTATAAAAATGTTACACCACTGGTCACACACAGAGACTCACTGTGAATTGCCCAAGCCTGAGTGGCACATCTAGGATGTAATCTCTACACCTAAGACTCATGGAACATAGAAGAGGGGAAGAAGAGAACACTAACGTATCTTTCAATTCTCATCAATGAAACTCCATCATGCAACAGAGGGCCAGGAACACAAAAGGCCACAAATGGCCAAAACGCAGAGAATAAGAGATGGCAGACTGTGGGTCCTTGGACAGGACTCCTATATTGAGGTCCACCCACCTAGGGCTCAGGGATCATTGCAGAAGAGGGGGTGAAAAGATTGTAAGAGTCAGGAGTGTTAGATAAAAAGGTGGCAGGGGTCAGGTTCACCATGAAACAGATACAAAGAGGATTCTGGCAAAGCGAGAGTTTAATTGGGTTTGGTGGGGCTGGTCCTCAACTCAGATGTGAGGAAGAACTAGCAGCCTAATGGCTGCAGATGGGTAGTTTATAAAGGGAAAGAATGAGGAAAAAGAGAATATTTTTCTGCTGTTTGGGACTGTTTGGGGGACTGCTTGCTCATGGAGGGTGTGGGGTCTGTAGCTGGTGAAACTTATCCAGGAAAACATTTACTGTAAACATGTTTTCTACACTTACAGGGTTCCAGGAATTAATTGAAGCTAAGGGCTTGGGAAACCTGTTTGTTAGCCTGTGGGGCATGCTCTGGTGATCACAATACATTGGTCATTAACTTCCCCGAGGGCTGCTTTTGTTAACTTGCACGTGGCTGGGAGTTGGTTGTCTCAGCTCCTCTTAGGAGCCTCATGGTTTCTGGGTCTTGGGTCACCTAGATCTGAGCCCTATCATTCCAGCCTTTTATGTTATAGGATTGGGGATGGCGTTTGTCATCTGGTTACTTCCTGATGGTTAAGGTCCATGACAAAAGGGGAAGGAGTTTTGATGAGGCTGGATCTGGAAGGGCTCCTCTCAGGCTGTCGTTTCCTGGTATCTGTTGGTGTTAGAGCATTCTCCATCCATCATGCTTGGCAGTTTTTTTATATCTGGCTGGGGGAAAAGTAAGCAACAGTTGGTTAAAGCTGGTGTGAGTCATGGAGGGGAGAGGATTGTTGGAGTGGCAGATTGCTTTGGTAGGCTGCTCAGACATACATAAGCTCAAAGGGCTGCCATGTCCCTGTAGTGGGAAAAACCTCTATCCATCCTGAGAAGGTGTCTTCCAAGACTAGTAGGTACATGAACTTTGTGAAAGCTGGCATATGAGTGAAGTCTAGTTGCCAATCAACCCTGAGTAGAGCTCCTACAAGGAATCTTTGAGGCTGATGTTGATGGGGGTGTTATGAGAGGCCAGTCCCAGAACAGAGGTGTCCCAAACTTGGGGATCAACTACAGATGCTGGGGGTGGTCAGGTTTTGTTCTGAGTGGGGAAGCTATAAGGGAGAGAATGAAGACTGGGGAGGGGAAAAAAGAGAGCGAGAAAGAGAGTTTCTGCATAAGATCTCTACTGAGTAAAGGAGATGGGCATGAAGGCATGACTAAAAAGGTGTGAGTTAAGGGAGTTTTCCAAAATTTACAAGATAAGGGTCTTGTTGTTTTAGGGAAATGGGGTCTTCCATCTACCCCCAACATGGAGATCTGTGAGGGAAAAAACCCTACCAGAGTAGGAGGGGAGAACAGACCATGGTGACCCCATGTTTACAATAAAGGAAATAGACTTAGCAGCTATTATAGCCATACCTTGGGCACCTCCATATTTATGGTTATAGATGAGGTGGGGGCTGAGGAACCAGAGCCCCATCAGCCTTTAACCACAAGGAACAGAATTTCAGTGACAGGCTCCTGCAAAGTGGATGGAGTTGGGGAGGAGACTGGCCTACCTTGACATGTCGAAGAAGGACACTCAATCTTCCAATGACCTCTCTGTCCACATTGAGGGCAGGGTCCCGATAGTGGGTGTGGGTTTGGGCATTGTTTGGCCCAGTGTCCAGTCTGTCCACATCTGAAGCAGGGTCCTGGTAGCTGATGCTCTGTCACAGTGGAGCCGGAGACTGTCTTCTTGGAGGGCCCTTAGAGCTGTGGCCAGTAACTGATATTTTTGTTTAGATGGGGCAAATTTGTCCATCCTAACCTGCTCCTTCCAGTTACTAAAGACTTTAAATGCCATTTCGAACAGATTTTCCTGGGGGAGTATCTGGGTTCCTTTCTAGCCTTCTAAGTTTTCTTCTAATATCAGGGGCAGATTGTGAGATCTGCCATTTCTAGAATCTGGGTCATATCTGGTGTACTGCCTCAGGGCCTCAGTGAGTCTAGCCAGAAACTGTGCTGGGTTTTCAGAGGGGTTTTGGGTTATACAGTTTTATGGAAGTTTTCTCTAATCCTGCAAGAAGACAAGCAATCATAAAATTAGGAGTTTTTTCCCCTTCTCTTTCATCCTGATAGTTTATATGGAATGAAGCAGTCCAGAAGGATCCTATTTTTTCTTTTTTGGGACATATTGTTAAGAGAGAAAGGGGGGATGAACTCTGGCAGCTCCTCTACCTAGGCTAATGTCAGCACGGCTGCTGAACTGTACGGAGTGAGGTCGGCATGGCCCATCAGGTTCCTGAGCTGGTCCCCAGCCCTGCAGGTGACCCCAGGCTCTGCCACCTGCCTCATCGCTACCTGCTCAGGTCTCATGGGCCCAGAGCTGCCCACCACTCCCCATTGCACTCCCTTGCCACAGGTGGGTCAAGTGGGCACCTGAGACCCTGTAGGGCTGTGGCTGGTGACCATTAGAGGCATGTGAGGTGTGGGGGTGGGGCACTACCCATTTCTTGCTGTGGAAGAAGCTGTGGCTGCATGGTGGCCATCTCTTAAGAACAGGAGGGGGAGTGGGGGAGGATGGGTAGAGGAATTGCTGTCAGCAAGAGGGGTCTTGCAAGAGGGCCTGGTGATCTGGCAGGGAGCACAGAGGGAGGGTTGGGCACAAAAAGCAAAGAAAGCTTGGATATAGGGGGTTTGAGCCATTTTCCAGTTACTTTGGCAGAGGTTATATAAATCTCTGAAAATATCGAAGTCTAAGGTTCCTGTCTCTGGCCACACAGAACCCTTGTCTAACTTGTACTGTGGCCAGGTAGTGGGGCAGAGAAATTTGAGGCACTTAGGTCTGACAGTGTCCAGAAGATCTAAAGTTTTTAAAGAATTTAAGAGGCAAGTGAGGAGGATGAGTCCAGTAGGTTTAGAATTGAAGTTGCTCATTTTAATTAAAGTGATGAGGAAGAGAATGAGAAGGACAGTGAGTGTGAGGAGATGAGAGATAAAGAGGGGAAAGGAGAAGGCTATGGACCATCTTCAGGGAAAGAGGAGGTTGGGAGTGAGGCTGACTAGGAAGACAGGTACCAGAAGGAGGAGAAAGACTGAGGGGATGAGTACTAGAGAGGAAAGAGGCATAAGAGAATAGGTGTGCCAAATTTGTCATGCAAGACTGATGTCCAGAGAGGCGGCCCTCTGTGGAGAGGGTCCCGAAAATGAGAGTGTCCCAGGGTCCCTAAAATGAGAGTGTCCCAGGGTCCCTAGAAACAGCATCCTGTGACTAGGGAGGGGAAAATGTGGGATCTCCTGACGTACTGGTATGATTTAACAAGGAACAGGAGATCCAAGGACTGTATGGCATGAAGAAGAAAGGAGAGAGAGAGAGAGAGAGAGAGTCAGGAAAAGCATTTGAGAGCGTTGGATGGATGGGTCTGTCAGGTGGGCTTAGGCAGATACAACAACTGTGCTGGACACTCAATGGTCACAGAGGCCCTGCTGCCCAGTGGCCAAAGTTTTAAGTCTAGGAGTGACTGGCAGTCAATGAAGAGCCAGAATGCTGACTCCATTTTGGCTAGCTTCTTTAGACAAGCCCAGACAAGTTCAGGCATATTGTACATGTAAAAGCTTTATAAGGTATGGACAAAAACTTCTGACTCTAAAAGATATTAGTCAGCACATTCCAATGCTCTGAAAACAGCCCTTATCAATCAAGACTTTCCCTGTACACAGGATATGGGGACATCCAATTATTTTAAAAATGCTTGGTGTGCGTGGGTTTCTATGGAGTGCCCCAATAAAAGCTCCTGCCCGCTATTGTTTGGGATAAGATTCCATATTTGGCTCGTGAAGTCTGAGCCCGGCTTGCCACCATTTGGTTATTGTCTTTTTTTTTGTCTTTAGATTCTTAAATAAACTTTTGTAAAATCTTTTTGGGTATCTGTGGGAATTATTCTCGATTCTTGAACCCTAACATTGTGGGGGCTAGTCCAGGATTCGAGAATAGAGACCCCAGGCCTACAGAAGTGCCACTGGAGCCAGCCTTGGTAAGTTCTGCCTGCCTTTCTCTCTCTCTCTCTCGCTCTCTCTCTCTCTGTCTTGCTTTTCAGTAGTCCGGACATCCTGGGGCTCAACGGAGATCAGGTGGATGTGCTATTGATCCCAGAGCTGGAGGAGAACGGGGGACGCCCCAATCCTATTCTGTTGAGGAGTCATGCTCCCGTCTGACATGGAATCCAGGAGGGGCTGGCCCAGAGTCTTGGCCCAGTCCGATGTGGAATCTGGGCTGGCCAAATCTTTTTGGGAAAGGAACATGGGCAGCCTTCTCAGCTGACTCTGCGCACTGCGATATTTTCATTTATCCCTCTAGGGAACTGCCATCTCATAGTGTCCTCACCTTCTGCTCGGAGCTCTGCCTTGTCTATCAACTTTCCATCCTACTTCTTCTCATTCTCATCCCTCTCCTTATATTCTTTATTCTTGAACCTTATCCCACAATGAGCCAGAAAGTCTCATCATCTTCAGCTCCCCTTGATCTAGTACTTAGTCATTTTCAGGACTACAAACAAGCAGCTTTGAACATGTCTGGACTCCGTGTCAAGCTGACCTGCCTCCAGACCCTCTGCACCATTGAATAGCCCTCCTTTGAAGTTGAATGGCAGCCTGAAGGGTCCTTTAACCTGTTCCTCATCTACAGGGTTCAAGGAGTTATCTTCAGGGAACTGGGGCATCCTGACCAGATCCCATACTTCTTAGGTTGGCGATACCTGGTTGCTGCCCCCCCGACTGGCTGCTCCCCTTACTGATGCCCCCACAGTTGGGGCCTAAGGAGCCAGCCACTTTGTTCCCCCTGAAGAAAATTCAGACCAAAAACCCATCAGGTCCCGAGGTCCTTCCCTCAGCGCCAGAGGAAGATTTCCTCCCACACCTTATGGAGCCCCAGTGAGTGCTCAGGATAGACTTAGGAACGCAGATCACGAGCATCTTCCTCTTCTTCCAGTCATTCCTAGTCTCCATCCCCAGCCCCCATGGCTGAGCCAGCACCTCCCATGGCCAAGCCCAGCCCAATGCACACTCGCTCAAAGGGGGAGGGGAGAATTGTGCGAGCTCTTCTCCAGAGGGAGACTGGACCCCCAAGGGAGGATGGAATTTCCCCAGTAGTCTACTTTCCCTTTTCTACTAGTGACTTGTATAACTGGAAGTTACAGACTCTGTCCTTCACGGAGAAGCCTCAGGCCCTAATTTCCCTCCTGGATACTATTCTCTTTAACCATCAACCCACTTGGGATTATTGCCAACAGTTATTAAATATCCTGTTCACCACTGAGGAATGGAACTGCATCCTTCGGGAATGAAGACACACTGTCCCTGGAAATGATGGGCGACTGACAGAGAATGAGGATTTGATTGTGGCTGCTTTCCCTCTCATGTGCCCAACAGAGGGGTGGGACTATAACACCCCAGAAGGTAAGGAACACCTAAAGGTCTATCACCAGATTCTTATGGGGGGGTCTCAGGGCAGCTTGCTAAGCGCCCCACCAATTTGTCTAAGGTCAGTCAGGTGATGCAGGGAAGGGATGAATCTCCTGGAGCATACCTGGAACGCCTGTTAGAGGCTTTCAGAACTTATACTCCCATAAATCCAGAGGCTCCAGAGAATCAGATGGCCATCAATATGGCTTTTGTAAATCAGGCAGCTCCAGACATAAAATGACAACTTCAAAAAGTGGAAGGTTTCGAGGGCAAAAACCTTTCTGAGCTGATGGCAGTGGCGAACAAGGTATTTAACAACAGAGAAACCCCTGAAGAAAGACAAACAAAAGGGCTGGCTAGGATATTGTTGACTGAAAGAGCAATGAATCCCAAATGGGGGGACCGACCCTCTATGAAAAAGGGAACCCAAGTCCTGTGACCCCCACAGGAAGGTTGACCCCGCCTAAAAAGAGACCAGTGCGCATACTGTAAGCAGCTGGGCCACTGGGCTAAGGAATGTCCTCAAAGGATGGGATCCTAGCCTCCCTCCAAGCCCAAGATCCTCGAGTTGGCAAACCTAGAAAACTGAAGGGGCCCAGGCTTGGCGAATCTCCACCATGAGCCCTGGGTGACCCTGCAAGTGGAGGGACAAGCCGTCGACTTCCTAGTTGACACTGGAGCACAATATTCAGTTTTAAAAGAGCCTACAGGAAAATTAACCAATAAACACACCTGGGTGCAAGGAGCCATGGGAATTGCTCAGCACCCTTGGACTACCAAAAGGGAAGTAAACTTAGGTAAAAAGACAGTTTCACACTCATTTATGGTGGTCCCAGAGTGCCCATATCCCTTATTGGGTAGGGATTTGCTAAATAAAATGAAGACTCAAATCCATTTCTCCAGGAGAGGACTTCCTAATGTGACTGTACCAGATCCAGCCTATATCCCATGCTTACAACTAGAAGAAGAATGGAGAGTGCACACCCCACCCTCTCAAAAGAGACTGACCGCTATCCTCAAGGACCTTCAGGCAGCAATCCCTGGAGTCTGGGTGGAAACTAATCCCCCAAGGAAGGCCATCCAACAGCCACCAATAATGGTGACTTTAAAAACTAATGCTCAGCCTGTAAGAGCAAAACAGCACCCAATGACTCTTGAAGCTAGGGCAGGAATTACCAAACATATAAAGTGCCTTAGGGAGTTTGGTATTCTGGTTCCATGCCAATCTCCATGGAACACCCCTCTGTTACCTGTCAAGAAACTGGGGACTAATGATTTCCACCCAGTGCAGGATTTGAGAGAAGTTAACAAGAGGCCTGAGTCAGGGCCTCACCCTACAGTCCCCAATCTGTATACCCTGCTGAGCTCACTCTCTCCGGGGAGAAGAGCCTATACTGTTCTAGATCTCAAGGATGTCTTCTTTAGCCTGACCTTGGCAAAGGAAAGTCAACCCACCTTTGCCTTTGATCCCGACAATCTTTGATGAGGCTCTACACCAGGACTTGCAGGAGTATCGGGCCTCACACCCAGGGGTAAGCCTCCTACAATATGTAGATGACCTGTTAATTGCCACTGAGGATGAGGACACTTGTCCTCAGGCCACCAGAGATTTGCTCCTGACCTTGGACCAATTGGTGTATAAGGTCTCCGGCAAGAAGGCTCAGGTCTGTGTCACAGAGGTAATGTACTTGGGGTACATATTAAGGGATGGGCAGAGGTGGCTATCACCAGCCAGAAAGCAAACCATTATGGGAATTCCAAGCCCGAGATCCTGCAGGCAGTTGCAAGAGTTCTTGGGATCGGCAGGCTTCTGCCGGCTCTGGATACCCAGGTTCGCTGAGCTGGCAAAACCCTTGTATGAAGCCACTCGAGGAAACGAGTCATCCTTCCTATGGACCCAGACTCAGGAGAGGGCCTTTCAAGAAATTAAGAAGGCTTTATTGCAGGCTCCGGCCTTGGCTCTGCCAGATATCCATAAGCCCTATCAGCTCTTTGTTGACAAATGAGTGGGAATAGCAAAGGGAGTCCTGACCCAAAATAAGCCCTATCAGCTTTTTGTTGATGAATGTGCAGGAATAGCGAAGGGAGTCCTGACCCAAATGCTTGGGCCTTGGAAGAGACCTGTGGCTTATTTGTAATAGCTTGATCCCATGGCCTAGGGATGGCCGGACTGCCTCAGAATTATTGCAGCCACAGCCTTATTGGTTAAAGATGCAGATAAGCTCATGCTGGGACAGTCCCTTATGGTCACCACCCCTCACTCAATTGAGGGAGTCTTTAAAAATCCCCCCGACCGATGGATGACAAATGCTCGGTTGATGCATTATCAGGCCTTTCTCCTTAATCCCCCTCACATCCAGTTCCTCTCCAGCACCACTCTCGATCCTGCCATTTTGCTGCCAGAACCAGACCTTGAGGTCCTGCATGACTGCCTGGAGGTACTCTGCAGCTTACGTGGGACTTAGGAAGACCTGACAGATGTTCCATGGCCCCACCCAGACTTAATTCTGTTTACGGGTGGAAGTAGCTTCATTAAGGAAGGAACCAGGTATGTGGGGGTGACGGTCGTCAGTCCATCATGGACAGTATGGGCCTCTTCCCTACCAGTTGGGACCTAGCAGTCATCAGTCCATCGCAGACAGTGCCTAGTTAGCTAGGGCAGGCTCTATAAAAAGAAATAAAAAAGCAACAAGGGTTTATGGCATGGCAGAGATTTTTAGCTTGAGAGGGTTGTCTTTTACCTGCGTGACCTGCTACGGCTCATGTCCACAGGGCTATGTACAAGGAGAGGGGGCCCCCTCATAGCAGAAAGAAAGACTATCAAAAATAAACAAGAGATCTTGGAACTCCTGGAGGCCATATGGTTACCAAAGAGACTGGCTATCGTCCATTGTCTGGGACACCAAAAAGGGGATTCACTGAAGGCACAGGGAAACAGGAGAGTGGACCTAGCAGCCAGAGAAGCAGCCCTGAAAGCCTTGAACTCACTGGTTATTCTGCCAGAACCTTTCTTGCCAGAAGAGACCTCCTATCAGCTCAGGACAATCAAGATTTAACTTCCCTGAAAAATACCAAGATCAAGAATGGATGGAGATATACCTCTGATGGGAGGTTCATTTTGCTGCATAAGCTGGCAGAGGACTTAATACATAAACTTCACAAAGGGACCCACCTAGGAAAGAGAAAGTTACGGGAACTCCTGATTCCGTACCACATTTGATCTAACCAAAATGCTTAAGAGATGTCTTTCCAGATGTCGTGCCTGCCAGGTTACTAATCCAAGAGGAAAAGTCATGCCCCTAGCCAGAAGGGAGAGGGCACTGCTCCGGGCTTCCATTGGGAGGTGGACTTCACTGAGGTAAAACCTGACAGGTATGGCTATAAATATCTCCTAGTTTTTGTAGATACATTTTCAGGATGGGTCGAAGTGTTTCCCACAAAGGGGGAAACTGCCTCAATGGTGGTTAAAAAGATCATTGATGAACTAAAACCAAGGTATGGACTCCCCTTTATGATCGGGTCAGACAGTGGACCAGCCTTCATCTCTAAGGTAACTCAAGAGTTAATTAAAACACTGGGGACTAATTGGAAGCTACATTGCGCATACTACTTCCAGAGCCAGGGCAAGTAGAAAGAATAAATCAGACCTTAAAGAGACTTTGACCAAATGAACCCCGGAAACTGGCAGTGACTGGACAGGCCTCCTACCTTTTGCCCTATACAGGGTCAGAAATACCCCATATACTCAAGGCCTAACACCTTATGAAATCATGTATGGCCCACCACCCCCTTTGCTTCCCAAGCTGCCTTCAGATGTGCTAATTGACTTGTCTGAATCCCAATTTCTTAAGTCACTACAGGCCTTACAGATTGCACAAGACAATGTTTTTCCCTTGCTGAGACATATCTATGAACTGCCACCAGCCCAACTGCACGGATTCAAGCTAGGAGACCTTGTTTGGGTGAGACAGCACCACAAGGAGCCCCTTGGACCTCAATGGAAGGGGCCACACATCATGATCCTCACCACCCCTACTGCAGTTAAGGTGGCCAGTGTTTGGACCTGGATACATCACTCACATTTAAAGCCTGCATCAGAAGATTGGTAAGACCAAGTTGACAAGAGATGGAAGGTCACATGGGTAAAAGACAGTCCTCTTGATCTAAAAATCTCTGCCACACCATAACCCTTGTTGCTTTTTTATTTCTTTCTATAGAGCCTGCCCTAGCTAACTCCCCTCATGGACTCCAAAACCTCACCTGGGTAGTTAGTAGTACATCCACTGGAAAGATAGTGAACATCTCCTCCCACCTGGGACCTCCAGGCACCTGGTTCCCCAAGATTACATTCAACCTCTGTGACCTGCTTGAAGGAGCTTGGGAATCATACACCCCATCAGGCACTGTAAATTATGTTTGTCAGTGTCCCCTTGACTGAAAGAGGATGAAGGAGCACCACTTCTATGTTTGCCCGGGCAACAATGGTGACCGAAGAAGTACTTGTGGGGGGCCAGGGGACTACTTCTGTGCTTCATGGAGCTGTGTGTCTATTGGATATATTAATTGGGCTGTCCCCATCACTACCGACTTGATCCAGGTAACTGTGGTGGCAGGCCTAACCCTTTGGCGAAACCCCAGATCAAGGCAATTCGAGGGACCCTGTTCCTCCTTTAGATGCAACCCTATCTCCTTGAGCTTCACTCTGAAAGGAAAGAAACTTAAAAACCTACAAAAATGGATTCATGGGTGAACTTGGGTCCTCAGGTTATACACCACAGGGACTGATCCAGGAATACTTTTTTCAGTCCGTCTTCAGGGACCCAGATAGGGCCCTGATTGGGCTGGCTCAGACAGTGTTACAGCCTATAGGATGACCAACACTGGCCTTAACTATTTTTAAATCTGTCCAGAGGCCAGCTCCTAGCCAAATTGTCAGACTGGATAAAACTGCTACTTTGCCCACACCTAGATCCACACCCCCCAGAGATCCAATGAGTCTAAGAGCCCTTGCAGCCATCCCCTGGGCTTATGAATCTCCTAAATACCACCTTTATTGCTTTAAATAATACTTCCCTTAACCTTACTATCCATTGCTGGTTTTGGGTGGACCCAAGCCCTCCTTTGTATGATGGGTTAGCTCTCCCAGGAAATTATGTTCTCACTTCTGACCCCACTGCCTGTAGAATCCCCCTGCGTACAGGGAGAAGGGGACTTACCCTCATCCAAGTGTATGGAAAAGGGCTATGTGTGACTCCCTCACATAAAATAGTCCCCCCTTCTTACCAACATCTATGTAACTCTGTTCAAGAGATAGAGGCTACTGCACCTAATCCGTGTATGGTGCCCCCCAACTCCACTTGGTGGGCCTGTACCTCTGGCCTAACTACCTGCCTCCACTCATCCATTTTAAACCAGACTGGGGATTTTTGTGTACTAGTGCAGGTAGTTCCCCGTCTATATTATAGAACAGACATAGAAATGGAAACCAGAGTCTCAGAAGAGTCTAGACCTCGTAGGGCCATAGGAACCACTGCAGTTGTCTTGTCTACTTTACTCACAGTCGGGGTAACCACTGCAACTGGTCTGGGGGCTTCAGCGCTAGTCCTCCAGGATAAAAATTCTCACCTTCTTAGACAGGCCATAGACTTAGACATACAATCATTAGAAACATCTATCTGCTACCTTGAAGACTCTCTGTCCTCTTTAGCTGAGGTAACCTTACAAAATAGGAGAGGGCTGGATTTACTTTTTCTTGAAAAAGGAGGACTCTGTGTTGCCCTAGGAGAACAGTGTTGTTTCTATGCTAATCACTCGGGAGTTATAAAACAGTCTTTAGCTGAGGTCCATAAAAGACTTAAAGAGAAAATGAACAACTAAATCAACAAAATTGGTACAAATCCCTATTTGACTGGTCCCCATGGTTAACGAATTTGATCTCAGCAATAGTAGGGCCTCTCCTCTTACTCCTATTAATTGTAACCTGTGGCCCCTGTATTCTTAATGCCTTGCTCAAATTCATCCGAGAACGGATGCAGGCAGTCCAACTAATGGTACTGCGTTCACAGTATGCTCATTTAAATCAAGACCCCGAGCCTTATGACAGTATAGAAATGGTTCCACCACTCTAAATGTGCCATCTAACCATTTCTTTTCACTTCTGTAATTTGCTTGGCTTAAAGATTAATGCTTGCCATAACTCTAGGGGGGAATGAAGAGCCAGAATGCTCTGACTCCATTTTGGCTAGCTTCTTTAGACAAGCCCAGACAAGTTCAGGCATATTGTACATGTAAAAGCCTTATAAGGTATGGACAAAAACTTCTGATTCTAAAAGATATTAGTCAGCACATTCCAATGCCCTGAAAACAGCCCCTACCAATCAATACTTTCCCCGTACACAAGATATGGGGGCATCCAATTAAGACTTTCCCTGTACACAGGATATGGGGACATCCAATTATTTAAAAAAATGCTTGGTGTGCGTGGGTTTCTATGGAGTGCCCCAATAAAAGCTCCTGCCCGCTATTGTTTGGGACGAGACTCCATATTTGGCTCGTGAAGTCTGAGCCCAGCTTGCCACCATTTGGTTATTGTCTTTTTTTTTGGTCTTTAGATTCTTAAATAAACTTTTGTAAAATCTTTTTGGGTATCTGTGGGAATTATTCTCGATTCTTGAACCCTAACATCATGATGAAAAGGAAAGTGCCAAATAGCAGGGAGAGGGAGGGTGGCAGTAGAGGGTGGAGGAAGGGAGCTGTGTGTGTGTGTGTGTGTGAGAGAGAGAGAGAGAGAGAGAGAGAGAGAGAGAGAGAAAGGGGAGAACCTGATGGCCAAATTAATGATGAGTGCAGGAGCCGGTATCTGGCAGTTGTTCCAGCCAGAGTCCTCACCTCCATACCCAAATAGGCGATCTGAGTCACAGCACCATATGTTAGATAAAAACGTGGTAGGGTTGAGCTCTCTGCGAAACAGAAACAAAGAGGACTCTGGCAAAGCAAGAGTTTAATTGAGTTTGGTGGGGCTGGTCCTCAACTCGGGTGTGAGGAAGAACCATCAGCCTAATGGCTGCAGAGGGGTAGCTTATAAAGGGAAAGAATGAGGAAAAAGAATATTTTTCTGCTGTTTGGGACAGTTTTGGGGGCTGCTTGCTCATGGAGGATGCGGGGTCTGTACCTGGTGAAACTTCTTGAGGAAAATATCTACTGTAAAACATGTTTTCCACACTTACAGGGTTCCAGTAGTTAATTGCAGGTAAGGGTTGAGGAAACCTGTTTGTCAGCCTGTGGAGCGAGCTCTGGTGATCACAATCCATTGGTCATTAACTTCCCTGGGCTGTTAACTTGCAGGTGGCTGGGAGTTGGTTGACTCAGCTCCTCTTAGGAGACTCATGGTTTCTGGGTCTGGGGTCCTCTAGATCTGAGCCCTATCAAGGAGGTTCATGACAATACAGAAATAGTACTATAGACACCTGGGACCCTTCTCGTATAAACCTACAGCAACGGTGTCAGCATGCACAAGACTCCTGCAAATTTAGGCATATAAAAATCCAGCACAGAACTGTGGAAATTAACAGCAAACCCCAATCTTAGTCAAAGAAATATTGGCAGCTGATTACTGCTGAGTGAGGAAGAGCTGATCTTCTTGAAGGAGAGACTCTAGATGGGCTGACTAAATCCAGGGGGACGAATTGTGCTGAGGGACATCTTGGGACACTAATTTTTTACATAATAGGCCTTGATACAAATGACAGAATGTATGACTGCTGGGGGGGCGCAGCTATGGGAGGGTGCCAAAGGGGAAGGAGATATAAAGATGATTTTATTGATGAAATACATGCAAATTCAATAAATAATTTTAAAAAAACCAAAGTACATTCACATACAAAAAAAGATAACACTAGCCAATTAGGTGGCTTTGATGGCTCATGTCTATAATCACAGTACTCAAATGGTTGACGTAGAAGAGTTGCTGTGAGTCCGAGGTCAATCTGGGTTTGACAGACATCTCTAGTTAAAGGTGGTAGCTTTCAATTCATCCATTTAGTAGATTTGAGTTCAGTTTCAGGCTCAACCTTGGCTGAGATGGCCTTATAAGGCCGTGACTGCCAATGTTCCAACAAGAATAAATGGCCAAGATGGCTAACCTATGTCAGCATCAATTCACACTTTTATTTAAAAAAGAAAAACTCAGTTGTGTTACAAAACTAGCTCTAGCTCACAGAATATACAAATATTGGAAAGGACCAGGTTCTTCCTTCTCTGTAATGGACTTACGAGTCTAAAGAAGAATGTATCTCCATGGGCTGTGACACAAAGGCATGTTTTCTAACTTGCTGGAAATGGGTCTCCTATTTTATTTTTGTTTGATTAAGATGATTGTTATTATTGAAGCTATGTTGAGTTAGTTTTCTGTTATTTGCTGCAGAAGGAATTGTAACTAATAAAAAATTTGTTATTTTTCAAAATTTTTTCTTTCAGAATATAGTACTAAGAAATAATGTGTATTCTCCTATATTTCTGAAAATAAAAGCTGTGCTTTTAATGTGGTTTTTAACCTCTTATACAACTACAGACAATTTGATGTACAAAATGCATTGACACTTCTTATAAATATAGTAACTACTTTTACTCTTTTTCTAATTTTTATTTTTTTTTAGAATTTCATATGAGTGCTGTATTTACATCATTTTCAGCACCCCTCTCCATTCCCCAACTCCTCCCATGTCCATATCCCTTCCTCATTTCCTCTCAAATGTATTGCCTCTTCTTTATCATTGTTCTACACACACACACACACACACACACACACACACACACACACACATTCTTCTGAGTCCATTTAGTATTGCTCATATGTGTATATCTATAGAGATGACCACTTGGGTTGGATAAACTATTAGGGAGCTCACCCCTCTAGAAAACTGATTCCTTCTCCTATAGTAGCAACTGACTACATGTAGCTCTTTATTTAGAGATGGGGCATGGTAAAACTCCCCCCATCCACATTGCGAACTGGTGTTGTCCTTATGCAGGTTTCGTTTACTCTCCCATGTTGCTGAGATTTCCTAGGTACAGCTTCCCTGTACCATCTAGAAGACACTGTCTTGCAGCCAACATTCTGGTCCTATGGTTCTTACAATTGTTCCTTCCTCCCTTCCAGGATGTTTCTTGTGTTGTAAGTATAGGGTTGGCATTAAGATGCAACAGTTGGGGTTGAGTGCCCCATGGTACTCCTTCTCTGCATTTTGACTAGTTGTGAATTGCTGTAATTGTCTCCACCTGCTGTGAAAAGAGGCTCTTTGATGATGGGTGACAGCTATACTTATCTGGCTGGGCTAGTATACAAGCTAGGTGACCCCAGCTAGACTGAGAGTGTGGGGACTATGCAGGTAGGTCACTCTTTATGTTTTTAATCTTGCAGTTCTTCAGTTTTCCTCCTTTTAATTTTAATTTTATTTGGAGGGTTTTGTAAGACAGAGTCTCCCTGTAGCTCCAGCTGGCCTGGAACTCCCTATGCAGACCAGGCTGACTTTGTTCTCAAAGAGATTCACCTGCCTGTGACTGCTGTGATTAAAGATGTCTACACCACACCCGGTCAATTTTCCCTTTTCTAAAGTTAGATTTATCATATTTGTCTGTCATAGCAGCCCATATTCATGTAATAATAAGAATTTATAATTTTATGTAGATTTTTTGGGTCTTTTTGAGATAGGGTTTACCTGTAGTTCCAGCAGGCCTGGAACTTATCACGTAGTCCAGCCTGACCTCTATCTCACAGAGATCTGCCTGCCTCTGCGCCCCCCCACCAGTGCTGGGTTTTAACAAAGGTGTGTGCTATCACCAAGGCATGTAGATAATTTATGAAAGATGATTCTAAGACATTTTATTTCTTCTCTAAGTCAACAGTCTCAGACTCTCTTGTGAGCTAGAGATTATGTTATACACAGAAGACCTTATGCTGAATTCTATTATATACATGAATTCAAATATTTTAGTTAAAGCTTGGCAGCTAGACCTAGAGTGTCTCTCAGTTAGTTCTATAACATACCTGTCTACAGACACAAAGCTTCCTTAGCCATCCTGGAAATTTTTGGGCTCTTAGAAGATTCTCAAGCATCTAGTCTAATTTTTTTCCTCAGTACAGATGTACCATGTCCCAGCAATGTTAGACTGTAATCAAGTTCTGTGAACAAGCTGTCAGGATTCATCCTAAAATCACTACAGATGATCCTTGTACAAATGTCATGTCAATGGCCATTCTGTTCATGTGGCCACATAAAGAGAATTGATCCACCTGAATGTTGTAGTTTCTTCGATTAATGTAAAGACTTTCGACTGACAAGGCATTAAAACATCTATAAATAGATTTAGATTGAGTACGCAAGGTAAAAAAGAATTTTCCAAAGAATGCAGTTTTGTGCTGTACGTGCTTCCTCTTGTTTCGGCACCTTTTATATATACTTATTTCTTTGAGCCAGGGTCTCATGTAGTCCAGGCTGTCCTCTGACTCCCCAATGAATTTGAAGGTGACCGTGAATACCTGATCCTCCAGCTTCCTCTCCCCAAAAGCTAAGATAACAGGAGCATGTCCCACACTTGGCTTACATTGCTTCATCTGAAAGATAGTAAGTTTTAAAGTTTATTCTTTAAGTCTTTGCTTATAAGAAAATGCAGCTTTGAGCACACACACCAACACATGTCTATGTGCAAAAAGCCCTCACTCTCTCTATATCTCTCTATATGGATATATATCCATTTATTAGATAAGTGCTTAAGTGCTATCATATTTTTCTCTACCCCCTTTTTCACTTAACAATATAATCTTTCTATTACTTCATAGAAGTATATCAACAGACACAACATCTTTTTAATACTACACAATTCTTCATTGCATGGATACCTATGCATTTTCAGCCCTTCCTCTGTTGATGTACATTTAATTTGTTTCAAGTCTTTTGCTTTCACAAATAACTTTGTTATGACTCTACTTGTATACACCTTGTGAATATCTAATTTTGAAATTTTCCTGTATATTTTTAGATTAGTTCTTTACAGCAAACTCTCTGAGGGTCAAAAGGAAAATGCATACACAATTTTTATGAATACCAGCTAAATTCTCCCCACTTGTTGTATAGCCTTTTGCATGTTTATCAATAATATGTGGGTAAGTTTTCCCACCCCATTCCTAAAATATATGTTATTAGAGTTCAAAATATTTGTCAGTATAAGGAATGAACATTGGTATCTTGGTTCAGCTTTGACCCCATAATTTACTTCTTATGAACAAAGTTGGACATATTTTAAATAGTTAAGACTATCCAGTTGAATTTCTCTAACCATAGGTCAGTATTCTGCACAAATCTTGGTGATTTTATGTCTACAATTTCTTTTTGCACATTTATATGTAACCTTAATTGCCACTATTTCTCTAAAAGTATTATTGTTTTTATTTTGCTTATGTTTCTCTTTAACGTACTTCAAAACGTTTATGTAACAATATGCATTTCTTTATTATCACTAAAGTTTATGTAAAGCTATGAAACACTCATTATTAGGCATACTAAAAAACTGTACAAGATTTTCTTCATTTGTACAATTCTGATTTGTTTGAAACCTCTCCAGGCATATATATTTTACATGTTAGTTTTTAGAAAGTATATTTTTCCCAGTAATTTCAGTTATTACTTTTATTGCAGTCTAACTTTACATGTAGCTGGACCTAATCCCAATTTTCCTCTTTTCTTGCATTAATATAAACTAACCTTGATACTCATATATTTTGTCTTGTTGGAGGGTAAGTCCTTATTTTTCTTCGTTTGAAATATTTCTGTTTCTCTGCATTGTCTGTAATTTAAGCCTTACGAAACATGTTAAAGAATAGGTATATAGGGGCTGGAGTGATGGCTCAGTGGTTAAGTGCACTAGCTGCTTTTGCAGAGAATGCAGGTTTGACTCCCAGCACCCCTGGGCAGCCAACAACTGTCTATAGCTATAGTTCCAGGGGATCCAATGCCCTCTTCTGACACCTACAGGCACTGCACAACACTGGCACACTTACATACATGCAGGCAATACACTCATACACACAAAAAGTAAGAATAACAATAATTTTTTTTAAAAAAAAAGAATAGGGGTATAGTTCAGTAGTACAGTGCTTGCTTAGCTAGTTTGCTCAAAGTCCTGGGATTGATCCCCAGCCCTGCAAAATCAAAACTCTAGGAGAGATGTTGTTGGGTATTGGATGTACATGTTAGTAGAGATTATTTTAATTGTAGGCTTTTACATCATGTTATGACTTTCTTTAAACTTCTAGACATTTTTAGATTCCATCTCATCATATCTGTACAATATGGCTGGGCATGGTGGTGCACATCTGTAGTCCTAGCACTTGGGAGACAGAGGCAGGCAGATTTCTGTGAGTTCAAGGCCAGCCTGGTCTACATAGTGAGTCCAGGACATCTGGGGCCACAGGGAGACCCTGCTTCAAAAAGACCAAAACAAACAAACGAACAAACAAACATAAACAAATAAATAAATTTCTAAAATTGTAAGTTAGGAGTTGGAGAGGTAGCTCGGTCTTGGTTTCTTTTAGTGTTTTTACTTCATCCTGAATCCTATCTTCACAGAAATCTAGACTAAATGAGGTTATGTGCATTTGTTTACTATGTTTTTGTCAGTCTTTAAAAGAGAAACATTCTTTTGAGTCATTGTACAGCCTATTGTATGTTTATTTCCTTCCCTGTCAATCTAAAATTTTTCTTTTACTTATTACACACATTTTATTTAACATATCTGTGGCATAGATTTTATAAACAGAAGGCATCTTCAAATTGTGTGTGAGTGTATGTGTTTGTGTGTATGTGTGTATATATGTGTTTAACTGTATACATTTGTATGCATGTGTATGTATATGTATGTGTATGTTTGGCTCCAGTCCTTGGGCAAAACATCATGGTGGTGGAACAAATGGTGGACAAGCTTCTCCACTATGTAACAAATAGAAAACAGAGAGTGAAAGAAAAAGGCCAAGGACAAGAAATTCCTGAGGACCCAGCCCTGGTGACCAACTTCCTGTAGCTAGACCAAGTTTCGTGCTCCCAAAACAGTGTCACCGGTGAGCTGAGAACCTTGGCTTTAACACATAAACTTATTCAGGACATTTCATATTCAAACCATCTCAAACCATCTGTTGTTCATGGAATGCTTTTTCCTATTTCTGTGTGTGCATGTGTAAGTATGTGTGTGGGTGGGTAGTGTGCATGTATATTTAAGTCTCTGTGTGCCTGTGGTTGTCCGTGAAAGTCAAAGATCAGCATCAGGTGTCTTACTTAATAACTCCACGTTACCTCTCAAGATGAGGTCTTTCACTGAATCTGTGACTCACTGATTCAGTAAACTTGCTGACCAATGAGCTCCACAGATCTTCCTGGTTTGTGCCACACCCAGCTCTGGGATCACAGTCTGCACTGCTGCATCCAGCTTTTATGTGGTGCTGAAGATATGAATTCAGGTTTCATACTGTGTACCCAGTACTTTACCAACCGACCATCTATCCAGCCACCCCCCCATTTATTGTTTCAAATAGATACGTTGGTATTTAAGAAGGTTTATATTTTTGTTCTGCTGTGTACTTTTGCATCAGTGTTATTGTTTGTGTTAGAGCCATTGTTCTCTTTTGTTCTAACCTTTTTTTATGGTTATTAGATGTTGCTATTATATGTATTTAAATTAGCTGATACTTTTATCCTCCATCTACTGTATTAAATCATAGGATTTGATGAAGTTTCTCATTCTCTCTAGTAATCAATCACATTTTGTACTTTTCACTTGCTCTCTCATATCTTTTAACACTTAATTAATTAATTTTTGAGATAGAGTCTCACCATGTAGCCCTAGAACTCACCACATATGGTAGGCTGGCTATGACTCTGCTCTCTCTTCCTGAACAGCTGGGGTTACCCACATGAGCCACCATGCTAGTCCTCCCATCATTTTTGATGATTATGTTGTGCCTACATTCTGAGTGTACAGCAACTTTCTACATACTTAATTCCTGATAACCATTAATAATCTTAGGTCTACAATTAAACATATTTATAATGTTATGAGCCCTTAAATAGATGTTTTTCTTATGTTTTCTGCTTTGGGAATTTAATTCTCTACTAGCTTCTCCCATCCAAGTTCATGAGAATATTGATTAAAAACCACAAATATTTTTCCCGAGGCCTTTATATATAACTGTCTGTTTGGATGGATATAGCATAAATTGTAAACTTTAAACATTTTCCCACATTATTAACAAAATTATAATAACTGTGTAACCTATGATATCTGGGGATTTACTCTATGCTGGTATGTCTGCCTGGTAATATTTTTGCAGAGTTCTTCAGGAACAGTGGTTTCTTTCTCAGTCAAGATGTGCTTTATGAACAGTGCTAAGGGGCCAGACACTCAATGCTCACCAAAGGACAGCTTGAGACAGTGGCTTTAAGTTCATTGTCTTATGGGAATGTGCAAAGTGGAACCAAATTTTATTATTTCCCCAAAATGTGAGCAATAAGGAAAAATTAGAAATTAAGGAAATGTGAGAGAAACTCCTAAAAGTGAGAGGGACTTCCAAAGGAGGAAAAATCCAGTGAATTCCTTTGTTCTTAGGGATTTCTATAGGGCCATGGCAGAAACTGGACAAAGACTGAGGTAATCTGTATTGATTGCTTGGTTCTGGAGAACAGCTCCAGACAGGAGGAGAGGAGGATACAGGTGCTGTCAAAGGGGAAATGGGAAAGTGGAGGGGAGACTTTAATTGGGGAGAGGAAAGGGAGGGTATTATGGAAGGAGAGGTAGGAAGGAGAGATTAATAACAATAAGAATATCTGAAAAAGCCAAAGAGAAATATATTACTTTATAAGCTTACTTAAAAATACATATATATTGTGCATGCTAAATAGCTGAAGGCTATCTAGCCAAAACCACAGTGCAAGGCAAAGGAAAATTCCCTCTGTTTTCGGCCAGGGTAGTCTATGAGACTCCCAAAACAATAGACTATTGCCATTGCCCTTGGTTGCCTCCCAGGATTTAAAGGTAAGACCCTATTGCTGAAGACACTGTATACTTTGAAAGCAGGAATTTGAAGAATAGAACTGGAACTGACCTGATGCCTTCTTCCTGAGGACTGGCTCTCATAGTATCAGAAGGTACTATGCAGGCTGCTAAAGGAGAAAACCAATCAATAGTCCCACCTAGATATCAACCTATGAATCCCTACAAAGGTCAGCTCAGCAAAATATCCCTAAGGGTACAATAGTGGCACTTCTATCTTGGGAGTAACCAACTGGACTTAAGGCCCCCCTACTAGGAGGAAATTCATGCCTGAAACTGTAAACCTAGCCAACTATAAGTGACTGGAAAAGTCATAGACCCTAGAGGACAGCCTACTACTGTCACCTCCTACTGTGGTCTAAATACTTACCTTTCTACCCTCTGCAAGTGTAGCTCATCAAAGAAGCTTCTTTATGCATCATATGCAGACTATTACAGATATCCACAAGTGTTTAACATGTATAGAATAAGTGACCATGAGGTGCCTAGTCCTACTTAATACATCTTCAGTGCAACCCCTACATCGATGGTTCAGGAAACATAATGGAAGATGGGTAAGAAAGACTGTAAGAGCCAGAGGAACAGGATACCTACTGTGAGACAGGGTCTTCTAGATATCACAGGGATGCTGCACTCATCAAATCTTAACAATGTAGTTTCCTAAGCATGTACATATGAGCACCACTAAATGGATTAAGTAGTGTGTGTGTGTGTGTGTGTGTGTGTGAATGTATATATGTAACAACAGTAATTAAACAAGTAGTCACAAAATAGGAAGGGAGACTTGGAAAGAGTCAGGAGAAAGGTACTGGTGGAAATGATATAAATATGGTACTCATGTACGAAATTTTTAAAAAAATTAAAAAAGAAAAATTTTAAATAATTTTTATTGAGATTTTAAAATTTCATGCATTTCCCACTCACATCCAGACCCCCCCCTCAATCCATGACTCCCCCTATCCCCCCACCAAATTCTATGCACTCTGCCATACATGCTGAGTCCTATTCATTCAGGTATTTGTACCCAAATGTCCTTCAGTGTAAATGCGTCCACTGGAGTCTAGTCAGCCCATCCAGTGGTTGTATGAAGTCATACTCTCCCTCACCCAGCAGCAATCAGTCTCAATAGTTCTCAGTCTAGTTCTGGCCCACCACTTATTTCTCACCTCCCAGGTGTATGTTCTTTGTGCCTGACCAGATGTGCAACTCTGCAGTAGCTTCCATAGGTTGCAAAAAGAAGCTTCTTTGGTAAGTGCTGTATGGCATGCTTGTCACCCTGAGGGAAGTTGTCTTCTGTCTGGCACTGCATTCCCTGCCAAGCAGCTCCCAGGTATACATATGAATTAATGTTCAGACACTCTATGTGCATTTCTCATAGGATTTCTAGGACATTACTTTTTCCTCTAGATTTCCTAGCTCCTGAAATTAACTCACCTCCACTCTTTTATCTCCCATCTTGCTTCCCTCCTCCCTCCCTTCCTAGTCACAGTGCCCCCATTATCCCCATCCTCCCCATGATGCCTCCCGACACCCACCATCTCTCATCTCCTGACCTCTTTCTCTCCCCCACACCATGGTCCTATGTCCTTCCTTCCTCTCCTCCCTGCTACTTACTCCCACTTTTCCCACCTCCCTCAGGTAACAACTGTTCCCTACTAACTGTGTTTCGGGTTGTTTCTTGTCCTTTACCTCCATATATCCTTTCCCTTTCCCTGGCTTCTGGTGTTACATTAGAATTTATATACTGACATATAAGGGATTGGTGCTAAAATCCACAAATGAGCGAGAGCATACTTCTCTTGCTTTTCTGCATTTGTGTTACTTCACTTAGTATAACACCCACTACCTCCATCCATTTACATGCAAATTTCATAATTTCATCTTTTCTAACTGCTGAGTAGAACTCCATTTTTTAGATCCACCGCACTTTCAGTAACCATTCGTCAGTTGACGGACATTTAGGTTTTTTCCATTTCTTAGCTATTGTGCAGAGAGCAGCAACAAACATGGATGTATAGCTATCTCTACAGCATGATGAGTCCTTTGGGTATATGCCAAGGCATGGTATCACTAGACTGTATGCTAAGCTCAGTTTTAGTTTTTTGAGGGTGCTCCACACTGCTTTCCATAGTCGTTGCATGAGTTTTCATTCCCACCAACAGTTAATGAGAGTTGTTCTTTTTCTCCATTCTCTCTAGCATTTGGAGTCTTTCATTCTCTTGATCTTTGCCAAGCTGACTGGGGTAAGATGGAATCTTTAAGTGGTTTTTAATCTGAATTTCCCTAATTACTAAGGATGTTTAGCACTTTTAAAGGTGTTTCTTAGCCATTTTTATTTCTTCATTTGAGAACTCTCTGTTTAGTCATATCACCCATCTTTTTATTAGGTCATTTATTTTCCTATTTCTTTCTTTTTTGAATTCTTTGTATATTCTGGATATCAATCCTCTGTCAGATGTGGAGTTGGTGAAGATTTTCTTGTACTCAGTGGGTTTTCTCCTCCCTTCCTTAGTTGTTTCTTTTGCTGTCCAGAAACTTTGTAATTTAATGAGGTTCCACTTACTGAGTGCTGACCTTAGCGCCTGAGCAGCTGGTGTCTGATTCAGAAAATCCTTTTCTATGCCTATATCTTGGAGGGTACTGCCTATATTTTCTTCTAGCGGTTTCCAAGTTTCAGGTTTTATATTGTGGTCTTCAATGCATTTGGAGTTGACTTTTGTGCAGGGTGAAAGATAAGGATCAAGTATCATTTTTCTGCAGGTGGAGATCCATTTTTTCTGGCTCCATTTGTTGAAGATGCTATCTTTCATCCATTGTGTGTTCTTAGCACCTTTGATGAATATCAGGTGGCTGAAATTATAGTAACTCATATTTGGGTCTTCTATTGTGTTTCATTGATCTATGTGTCTATTTTTGTGCCAGTAGTATGCTGTTTTTATGACTATAGCTTTATAATATGATCTGAGATCTGGTATGGTGATTCCCCCCAGCGTTGTTCGTTTTGCCCAAGAAAGATTTCTTGAATCTCTGGGTTATCACAGGCCAAGCCAACTGAGGATCATGCACTCTATGCATGCCCCCTCACTCAACCAAGGAGATAATCATGGGCTGTGTATACACTGTGCACACATTTAGAGGTGGTTGAACCCCTCTCCCTTGGCCCATCTCTGACTCCAGCTTTGTTAGTTACTGACTTTGACTGTTTGGTAGCTACTAGTCATTAGTCACTTGGTCAGCATTACTACCCCCTTACCTTGCGGATGTCTCAGATGCTATTAATTATACTAAGAGATCTATGCTCACAAAGCTATCAAGAGGCAGTGGCAGTGTTCTCGATTAACTACTGTGTATGGAATGGTCTAGAGACTCTTTCCTGAAATGAATACAGAGCTGTTAGAAGCTATCCTTACAACTCAGTCTATTACATTTAGCTGCATTTGAATCAGGATATGTGAAAGGAATATAGTGTTTTACATCTGTTTCTTAAGGGGTTCATGGGTAAGGTGCTTTCAGGCTTCCATCACTGCCCAGAGCCCTAGCCTTCTTCTTATTCAATCTGCTTAGCTATTTTGTATCTTGCTACAAGCTGTCTTATTCATCTTCTTCAATATTCCAACTTTTGCTCTGTTAACCTTCTCTCTTCCTTCTATCCAGGTATCTGTTCTCACTGTACCATGTGTGAGCCATTTATAGTTTTCTCCATGGCCCCATTTCCCTTACGATCTACAGAGAACTAACTCCTGTATCATATTATTAACAGAACTGCTTTTACAAAAAATGAATGACAATGGGCAATCTGTTGATCCTATGTTAATGGACAAATGTGTACCTTTTTATTATGGAGAATGATTTGAACTTTTCAAAGACAAGTGCCTTGGTAAAAACAATAACTAGTAATGTTGATTTTCTACTTTTATCTAACAAAAGTAAAAAAAATATTATTACTATTTTTTGTAAGTGTTAGAGAGATTTTCCATTTCTTTTTTCAATTTCAAATAAACAAATCAAGTATTGCTCAGTAACGCATATGCTAAGTAGAAAATATTTGACCTATGGATGCCGGGTGTGGTGGCACATGCCTTTAACTCAGGAAGCAGAGGCAGGTGTATCTCTGTGAGTTCAAGGCCAGCCTGGTCTACATAGTGAGTTCTAGGCTACAGGAGACAAAAAACAAAAAACAAAAACAAACAAAGAAAAAAAATATTTGACCCACATTATAATTTTCCAAGTAGTTAATTAAAACATTTGATAATGGTTTAGGTATATATATTAAATTAAACCCACCAAGTTAAAATGAGGGTTATTCTGAAACTTTACCAATAGTTAATGTTTTGTGTCTGTTCCCATTTTTGCACACTTGCGTGTATGTGTGCATGTGTGTGTATGTGTTCGTGTTTATGTGCATGCATGTGTGTGTATATGGAGGCCTGAGTACAATCTCAGGTTTCATTCCTCCTCAGGTGCTGTATTAGTTACTTTTCTGTTACGGTGATAAATCACCATGAATAAGACAACCTACAGCAGGAAGGGTTTATTAGGCTTATAGTTCCAGAACATGGTGGACAGGCAGGCAGCAGAGGCAGGTGAAGCAAAAAGCCAGAAGCTCATATTTTCAAGCACATACAGGAACCAGAGAGCATGAACTAGAAATGGGGCAAAGCTCTGAGCTCACAAAGCATGCCCCCTGTGACTTGCCTCCTGCAGCAAGGCTGCACTTCCTAAACCTTCCCAAAATAGCATCACTAACTGGAGTCAAGCATTCAAGTACTTGGAGTTATGGGGGACAGTTCTCATTCAAGTCACCACCATATTTTTTGATGCAGAGTCTCTCACAGGCCTGCAACTTGCCAGTCGGTGAGAATGTCTGGCCAGCAAGTCCCACCTGTCTCTACTTCTTTCTCGTCAGTGCTGGGATTATAGGGGCATGCTACTATGCCTGGCTTTTTCATGTGGGTTCTGGGTGCTGGGTGGCAAACATTTTATAGAATGAGGTATAGCCATAGCCTACTTGTATCTATTTTCAGTATAAAACTGCTACAGCAACAAATGATGCCTCTAATAATTCATTGATTGTAAATTCTTAGAGGAAACAAGGTAAGGTCAAAACAGTTTGTGAAATGGCCAAATAAAAAAACTTCTCTTGCTATTCTTCCTATACTATTGGTTAGGAAATGTCAATGAATCCCTGTTCCAACGAACTAAGAAATAAAATTTCAGGTTTAGAATAGTAGTTGTTCTTTTAGCTAAAATTGGGAAGGTGTAAAATCCTTTCAACTACCAATGTTCATGGCAGCTACACTGATAGACAGAGGATAATTTAAAACCCATCCCAGAAGGAATGCACACAGGAAGAACCAGCACTCCTTTAGTGCTGATTATTGGCTCTCAAAGTACTTGACCTTCAATAGCTCACTTAACTTTCACAAGACCCCTTGAAGTAGGTATCATTATGGTCTTTATTTAAGTAATAAGGAAACTAAGGGGTCAGAATTTAAATGAAGTGACCAGGGTCACAAACTCAATAGCAGTGCTGCCATGTGTTGCCACATTCTTTCTTTTTTTTTTTATTTTTTTAAA
>NW_008330501.1:454284-469908 GCF_000622305.1 Nannospalax galili
CACTAACACTCAGATGTTTGCACATGAGTCTCTAATCTCTATATATCTTATTATTACTAGTCACAGTCAATTACTTTTTTTAAAATTATTTAATAACCACATGATTAGAAGTATTTCATTACAGCATTAACATATTCAATAACAATTTCCAGAGCAAAGATACCCACTACAGAGACAAAGAGTGAGATGGAGCTGACTCAGTTAACATCCCTGTAATAGGCTTTTGTTTCCCTCTGGAAGATGCAAGAGTGGCAAATTATAATTCCCACCTGAAAGCTTGGATTTAGTTTTCATTAGAGATCATTATATACAGAAAATAATTTTTTGCTAAAATGTATTTTAGGAAAGTGATGAGTAAATATGCAAAGATTTTTAAAAAAGAAAAAAAAATGCCATTACCTCCAACTCAAGAATACCCTTATCACCAAACCAAATTCAAAATATATTTAATAACTACAGTAAAACTGATAGTAATAAAATTTAAGTAATAAAAAAGAACATATAAAAGTTGGAGCTTTTCAGTAATTATTCTAGCAAAGAAAAATATAAAATAATTTTGGGTGACACAAAGTAATGAAAATGGCATTATTGCCCATCATCTGCCCAATCTAGTTTTTCATGCTTCTTAAAAAAGTTGAGAATAAGAATATAATAAGCAGAAAGTTAGAGAAACAAAGTTTTAAAAGTAGAAAACAGGAATCTATAAAATAATATGAGTTGATGAATCAGAACACATAAATAGTGACATGATAAATTCTAATAGCTTGAAAAATGACATATAAATTTGGAAAAATATGGTTCAAAGCACTAGCATTCACTCAGATATGCCTAATAATACAAAACTTAATATTCCAAATATAATTAGGAATAGTAAGAGGAATCAGCTAAAATAAATTTAAAACATTTGTCAATATTATTAAAATACCAGGTAAATATTTATATTTTTATTGGGAAATGAAATCCCACTTTAGACAAAATGAAAAAGCAATTAAAAGGTTGTTAAGTAAGTACTCAGATGATCATGGATAAGTTTTTTCAAACTTTGAAGACACAATTTTCATCTTCCAAATACTATCCCTTATTAAATGAAGTTTAGAATGAATACAAAATTAAAATTAAACACCAAAAATAAAAAAGACAGTTACTTAAGTATCTTTTATATTTAAGACAACTTTGATATTTAAGGGTCATATGTTTGCCTATCACCTCTGACATTTAAGTGTAAAAGCAATAATTACAAGTAACAGACCTACAAACTGAATTCTATGTGGAACATACACAAAATATATTGTGCATGAACTAGTTTTTAAAATGCTGCTTCCAATAATATTAAGATAGCTTTCTAGGGGGAGGGAATCTATTGCACAGCAAGGTGTGCCAGGCCATGGCTTAGGGAAGGAAGCATCATGGAAGAGAGCAGCTGTGACACAAGTATAAAAGGTTGCATTGTTAAAGAGAATTGACAAGTAATAATACAATTAAAACCCCTCTGCTTCTTATTATAAGCAGTCAGTGGTAATTGATGTCAGTGGCAAAATATTCCTCCCAGACAAAACACTTTTGTTGCTCCAAATTCTAAACAATTGCCTGTTTCCAGGCCAGAGAGCTCCCGTTGCCTGTCCTTGACGCTCTACTGCTCAAGAGTAAAATCCAAACAGCAAACTAAAACATATGTGAATATCAATTAAAGGACACAGGTCTTGGATCAAATTCAAAATCTCTCCTTAGCTCATTTGTTTCTAGTACATATAAACAGATAACTCAATATGATAACGGTTGTGATCCTGAATTTACAGTGTAATTGATTTGAAATCAAAGCATTTCATGAACATCTTTAGTAAAGCAATAATTCCTGCTTATAGATTATGATTTTTATATTGCTATCAACATTCTGAAGAATATGATTAAATGGGAGACACAAATTAGCTGAATACCAAGAGGAAAGAAACAAAACATCTTTATTAATAGATTATATATTTGTTAAATGCAGAAAAGTAGCAGGAACCCCATTTAAGTAATTAAGAACTTAATTCCTAGACTAACGAAAAAGTGCATTGTTTTCCCCTGCCTTATAAATTATGAACTAAAAATCTGTGATGAAAACACAAAAGAATTAAATAACAACATAAGGAAAAACAAAACCAAAACACTAAAGATTACATATATCAGAAAATACACAAGAATTATGTGAAGAAAAGCAAATATTTCACAGAGAAATATGAAAGAAACAAAGACCTCTAGATAGGCTGACTAGATTCACCAGAAGGGCAAGTAGTGGAGAATGGCTGGGGTGCCGACAACACAGCAGACCGTAGCAGGGATATCAGAGTATAAGGGCTCTAGTTGGGGGAGGGAGGCTATGGGAGGGTGCTATCTGGGAAGTGGGTATAAAAATTAAAAAAAATTGAAATTATATGCTTGCCATATTAGATAAAAAGATCGACTATCTGAAAAATAATTATCTTAATTTAATGAATATGTTTAATGACATCCAAATAAACTTCCTGCAATATTTTCTTGAATTGATTAGAAATTCAAATCTGCACTAAATGAGGAATTGACAGATTCCTCATAAATACCTTCTGAAAAAGTGTTTCATAAGTGGAAAGAAGGGGCTCTTGTTCTATTAGATATTAGAAAATATTTTAAAACAATAAATAAATGATGATATTAATAATGCACAAGTTAATTGACTAGGGGTGGGGGCTGTAACTCAGTGATATGCTGCCCTGAGTCCAATCCTCAGCATTTCAGATAAAAAAGAAATTGACAATGAAAGTCAATAGACACATATAACAAAGCTTAATACCTAAGAAGTTAGAATGTAGTATAAAAATTTTGGAAGAAAATAGCTATTGTATAGAACAGTTTACCTTTTAACTCATTAGCTTTGGACCGTTTTAAAGCTCCTGTCATTGGTTCATAATTAACCTCGCAATTATTTACAAGCAGCTTATGGCTCTTTACCATTTACTGAAAGACTGGTGCTGGCTTATTTCTAATCTAGTAACGCCTGAAAATGAATTCTAAGCAGTCCCAACATTTTCTGTTGTGTATTTAAAGTCTGCTTCCTTTTAAAATGTTTTAAATTCCTCTCCAGCAGGGTATTAATGACCACCAATCATGCTGTTTGATCTCAGAAGAAGCTGACATGATATTTCAACTGTCTCAGATGGTGCTTGGGCAGGAGATGACTGCAGAGGATCCTGTACTCTTTCTTCCTGCCTGGTGATCCTAGCAATGAATTTGAAGCATTCTTTAAAAGCAAGCTTACCACACTGAGTACATCAATTCAAGAGGTTCTAGGTTTCTGGTGGGTTCACTATGAGGGTAAAAATGTGTATTAATGCACTAGGGTATTAGGGATTTCATTACAGCCTGTCTGCAGAGATACAAATGTATTTTGACCATTCAGTTATACATACATATTATGTGGTTTTATAAAAGATCGTGTATATATAAAGATGTTGGTATTATAGAGAGTCCTGGTGAGCATCTTCCATGGATACAGAGGAAAACATACATAGTTGATGGATTAAGCAGTTAAGAGAAGAGAAAACAAGTTCAAATTTTCAAACCTGAAAACACTTTCAATTTCAAGTTAAGTACAACCCTCTAAATATCATGGAGTAAATTCAATCCAGATGAAAAATAGTTCAGATTACTCTTAAACCACCTTTAATTTTTTTTTCCTAGAGTTGGGACTCAAACCTAAGACTTTGTGCAGGCTAAGCAAGCACTTAACACTCAGTTACAGCTCCAGAAAATAATATTTAAACATCAAAAACATCACAAGCTGAATGAAAATTAATGACATACTGGAGGAAACATGATTTTTTTTAAATGAAAGGTTAATATCTTTTTTAAAACTGAATTTTTGCAATTTTTGTACAATATAATTTGATAGTATTTAGCTCCCTTCCCCTATCAAAACCTCTCTTTATTATCCCTTCACCCAAATTAATGTACTCTGTAATATATATAATGTACTCTATAATTTATATATAATATATTATATATATGGCCTATAGAATCTAATTTGTTTCTCTGAGTGTCCTTCAGTGTGGGTCCATCCATATGAGCCTGGTTAACCTACTAAGAATCTCATTCTTGAAAGAGACTATCTCTGAAGGAGCTAAATATCTTAATATTTAAGAAGATATAAATGTGTAAGTTGGAATGCCAACATAACACACATAGTAAAAAAGGATTAAGACAATGAATTTATAATTGTTATAATTAAGACTATGAATTTATAATTGTTATAATTCACAAAAAATGAAATTGCAGATAGCCACCTTCCACAGCCGTCGGTACATGAATCCAGAGTGAAGGCATGTTTGAGTTCCTTGTTCTGGTGATGTAGAACATCACCAGACATGACCTTGTATGCAAATAAACACATATAGATAAATGAATATAAATGTATATATACATACTTATGAGAGGTCTGAAAAGAAATAATTTTGGAATTTAATCACTTAATGTTTTTCTGTATGTTCATATATCCTGCTTTCTTCAATAGGCACCCATCATTAAAGGTATGCGTTGCACATATACAGAGATACACAGATATGGCTCTTCTGATTCCAAGCTATGATCCCAGGGAAAGACCCTTACCAAAATACCATTTAGGCAGCTATAATTGAGTTTAGTGTGATCTACATGGTCATAATGACATAAATAATTATTACCTTTTATGGTGATAATTATTTTGAAGCCTACCTGAAATCTGTTAAAAACTCATTATGATGCTGTAAGTTTTTCTATCACCTTGTTTGGGTGCATTTTCTACCTTGTAATCATATGTGAAGAATTGTTTTGTGCAGTGCCACAGGTTAAATGCCTATTGTGAAGTTCACTTTCCTCCCTACTGCAGTTTCTGTCACTTAATTCAATGGAAGTCCACAAAACTACAGTATGACTTAAAATATTGGAGCTGTGGCAAAGCAAGAAAAGTTCATTCAAAATTGATTTTCTTTCAGGAATCCTTGATATTCTTCATTTCAATTGCTCACCTCTGCCATAGGACCCAGTAAACACTTAGGGAAGTTGCCATGCACTGCAGCCTGCTGGAGACATGAAGGAATGTAGAGCAGCATAATCACAACATCATCAACCCAATTCTCCAAGGTAGCTGGCCAATAATGCTATTCTAATTGAATAACTTATCCAGAGCGATTTCCCTTGGGAGAGCCGAAGGCTCAGCCTAGGCAAAGAGGCAGATGGTGCCGCATATACAATGAAACCTGTAATTTTCTCTTGCCATTGGACATGTGAACAGTGAGCTGTTTCTGCTTATTCTTTAATATTTTATTTTAATAGTCCCTTCCCAAATTATAATTGCTGTGAAGCAGCCAAAGATGGGCTCAGTGATACATATCATATTTAATTTATCATACCTCTAGCTCACCGAACAACTCATTCAGTAATCAGCAGCCGTATATGTCAGAGTCAGGTGCAAACTCAAATGAAAACGACAGGAAAGAACCCAATTAATACCAAAAGGGGAGATGAGTCTTCAGGGTGGCATGCCATTAACTAGCAGCAAAGCACTGGCTAGCAAAACAATATGAATACTGATATTTTCAACCCAGGATGCTCATTGAACTTGTGTGCCCAAGGAATTTGGGAAGACAATGGAGAGGTCCTGTTTAATGCTGTGAGAGACTGGGATCTGGACCAGGATGAAGGGCTACATGGCCCTTGATTTTCATCCTGTTGTGGGAGCCAAAGCTGGAAGTCAGGAAGCACAGGCTTAAAGGGCACGTTGAGACAGCCCATCAGCAGGCTAACAACACAACAGATGACAGGCCCAGAAGCAAACCCAGGGCCGGCAGCCCATCAGCCTGCACAGGCTTGCCAAGGAGCAGCTGCAGCAATGGAAGAGAATCATCCAGACTTGAGTACTGGGGCCTTGCTGGACACTCTGTGCCCAAGCAACAACCTTCCCATACAGAGACCCCCTTTTTAGAAAAGTGAAAAGGGGGTAAAGTAGAATGTATGCAGAGAAAGACCACTCTGTTGCTCCTGTGCAATGCTTTATAGGTAGCAACTATTTCATAAACAGCGCTTCATTCTGAAAAGCTACATCTCTGTGGTTTGCCTACAAGAGAAAGGCTTCCACAACTGCAGTCAGTTAGTGCACCATTGCTGATATTTATTAGCTATACAGGCGCCCAGGCAGATAAGCTTGGAGGTCATAGGGTAGCCTAGGTCTGCCCGCAGCCATTGAAAACAGGTGATGTTACTGGGTTGATATTCGTTTGGAAAGGTAAATCAGAGTGGCAGCACACTGACATGGATAATTCATGAAGCCTCTGGTTTGTATTAGACACTCAACATGCCTTTCAGAAAGAAATGACACAACAATTAATGTGTCAAATAATAATGCGCCACTTGGAGGACGATAATTGTACCCAGCGTTAGATAGTTATTAGGTCAGAGCGAATGCTCATCCTTTCAAAGGCAGCAGCCTCTATTCACTCTGGCATCCTACTGTAAGTACAGTATTGTGCTCATAATCACACAGGCTGCAGCCAGGAACACTGGGTTTTATCTGATTTTTCTCTATTTGGAATAATACCCTGATGATTCCCTACACGGCAAACCCAGTCATGTGAAACGCAAATTAGCACGATGAAAGACAGATTGCTATGCCTGGAGAAGAGGTTGTCTTTGTTTTGTGCATAAAATAATACATGAGAAGTGTCCCTCTGAAGGTTGGAGAAAATGTAACAAAAATATCTGACCTGCACTTGCTCATGTGTAAAAGAGAGTCTTCTCTAATGCTGATCTTATGCATGAGAATTATCAGTCATATCGTGGCCTCTGAAGTCCTTGTTCAATTTTTGATGGCATAACTTCCTGAATGAGATGTGGACAAGTCATTTAACCTCACTGAGATACTGCATTCTCAATTGGAAAATAGAAATAAGAAAAACAATCTACACATTTAACTTCCAGAACTTTCGAGGAGACTCAAGAGTAAAGATGAAAAAAGGTTTTGCAAATATATAGGACTATGTAAACATTATTAGTTGTTCTGATAAGTGGTCAAGATTAATTCAAAATCAAATATCATGTCTTAAGTTGAGACAGTTTTATTTTAAGAAGAACTGAGGGATGTTTTAGGTCCTTAAAAAATCAGTGGGCTCCAGGATGAAAATGGAGACCTCAAGACCAGAACTGCCCAATAGTGAACTAAATGTTTCATCCAACCACGAAAGAGGAACTGGAGTGAGAAACTCACTGGTTTATATGCATTTGGTTCTGCTTCATTTACTTAAGCATAGTCGTGGAGAGATATTTTTAAAAAATGAACCACATCACCCAGGTATGGTGGCACACATCTATTCTTCTAGCACTCAGGAGGTGGAGGCAGGAGGATCAGAAGTTCTAAGTCATCATTGACTATATAGTGAGTTTGATACCAGTTTGAATGACAAGAGACTTTGTTCAAAAGTTTTTAAAAAATACCCAGGGGCTGGGTAGATGGCCCAGTGGCTAAAATGCTTGCTGCGAAAATACGATGACCTGAGTTCAAATCCTTAGAACCCATAGAGAGCTGGAGCCCAGTAGCACATACCTTATATCCCTATGTTCCTACAAGGAAAAGGGAGATGGGGACAAGAAAGTCCCCAGGAGCTCTTGGACCAGGAGGAAAAGTCATACAAGGTTGTTTTCTGACCTCCATATATACTCTGATTCACATGTTCCTGCATTCATAGACACACACACATACACAGACACACGTATACACACACACACACACACACATACATACACACACAATTTTTTAAATCCAGCTGTTTTTAGGAGAGAAATACTGTGTTTGGGAGCATTTTGTCCACATAGTCCGGTGAACTTCTTATTGTTAAGGGATATTTTAAACAACTAAAATATCATTATGTGTTACATAGAGTATTGAAAATGTTCAATAATACTGCATGGATAAGAACAGTTTCTACTCTTTGTCTGGGTGAACCCACATTCCCAAGTGATATATTGATTAAGTACTAAAAATTTAGTAGTAAAATGAGGTAACCCTTGACTGTGGATAGGTTATGACAGATTTTTACCTGTAAGGAGACCTAGTTAGGAGAAATCAGGTGAATATATAATAAACAAAAAGTAGAACTGTGGGGAGAGAGAGGATGGTAAAGACATACCATACTAGGTGTGGTGTGCACACCTTTAATCCCAGCACTTAGGAGGCAGAGGCAGGCGGATCTCTGTGAATTCAAGACCAGCCTGGTCTACATAGTGAGTTCCAGGGAAGCTGGTACTACAGGGAGACCTTGTCTCAAAAAGAAAGCAAACAAAAAAAGAAACACTTGTCATTTCCTCTCTATTATTACCTTTCCAGACTTGAGATCACCAATAGTACCAGGGTTGTCAAGTGTGTCTTTATAGTACTCCTTGCTGTCACATCACTGAAGTGACCTAGTGTCCCGAGACTCCATCACTTGTTCGCATGACTTGTCTCTATTCCAAAATCCTGACACCCTCTCCATTTGTTGGGAAGACCCCTCAAATATTTAGATCACCCACCTGTCATCCAGAAATATTATTTCTTCCACTGGACCTCCAAACATGTTCATGCAGTCACAGTCATATGTATCCTAAATGAATGATTTTCATCATGAGATAAAGCCAGCTGCAGGTGTCTATTCCAGACCATTAATTCAGGATCTCAGTGATTCTGGAGGGCAGATAGGGTTGGGAAACCCTGTTCTCTAAAATCTTAATTTTAAACCTTCCACTCAGTAGCTGTAATTTCATATCATCCTCATTCTAAAGCTCACCATTTCACTGACTTTTTAAACCCATAGTGACTTCTCATCCTCTGATCCTAAAAAAAAATTACCTCCCTCTTTTTTAATTCATCTGAAATGTGATACATTATAATTTTGCAATACCCAGCTGCATTCATTCAGTGTTCATAATCTCCTTGTAATCCATTTACTTGGCTGGAAAAATCCTAACTCTGACAAAATTTGCTCTCTACTCAGATCATGTTGGCATCAAGTAGCAGAACATCGCGAACAAATGGTACACAGCTCTGTGACTGATTTTACTTTATTATGAGAAGTTCAGTTGATCATTGAAACTGCCCGATTGTCGCTTTACACTTCCTAGTATGGATTGGGTCTCCTGAAGGTCATATGCCTATGGCTTGGACCCTAGACTTTGCTGCTTTTAGAAGGTGATTAAACTTCTAAAGGTTTGGGCTTAATGAGAAGCTAAATCCTTGTAGGTATGTCCTTGAAAGGGGTATGGGGACTCTGGCTCTTCCTTTTTATCTATTTGTTTCTTAGTCAGCATAAGTCACTGAAGATAGCCGTCATCTGACCTGTCCTTCTACCAGAATGTCCTGTGTCCCCACAAGCTCAAAGTAAGAAGGCCATGTCATCATCAGGGAAAACCTCTGAATTACGAGCCAAAATAAATCTTTCCTCATTTTAAGTTGTCCATCTTTGGCATTTGTCAGTACTAGAAAAATGGGCAAACATATGTCCCTACTCCATCTACATAATTATAATGTATCACAACTACAGTCAGTTGAAGAGTGCCTCCCTCAAGATATGCCCACACCCCTAGTATCTTGAATGTGACCTTTTTTGAAAATAGACTTTTTGAAGAAAAAAAAATTAAGAATCTCAAAGTGAGATGATGCTGGACTTAGAAAGGACCCTGTGTCCTATTGTGCTCTTGTAAGAGATAGGGGAGGGAAATTGGAAACCCAGTAGCCCCAGGAAGAACACCATGTAAAGATGAAGGAAGGTAAGAATCACACTGGCACAAGCAAAGGGTCACCAAGAACCCACAGAATGGAGAAGCCAGGAAAGCTTCACTTCAAGAGTCCTCCAAGGAAGTGTAGCCCTGCCAGCTTCTTGATTTTGCATTTCTAATCTCCAAAACTGTGCATGAATAAACTTATTTTCAGCCCTTACCCCCAATTTGTAATATGTTCCAGCAATGGGAAATACACAAATAAAACCTTTCATCCCAACCTGTTCCTCTACTTCCTCCTGCTTCCTCAACCATAGATGATCTTGTCTACCATTTTGTTAATAAAATGGGTACAATCAGATGAAACAGTCTAATGGTCTAAGTTCACAGAGTGCCTTCCATCTGTGTGCATCATCACTATCTCTTCGATGGTCATTTTGTTGTCAGAGGGCACTTGTCTACCTTAAGTTCATACCCCTCTGCTGTCCTATATTACAACGAGTATCTACTGGATCCATACCTCATTGACTCAAAAACAAGAATCCGTTGTGTATATTGAAAGTGTGTGGTATGCCATATTCCCTGATCCTTGTCTTTGTAGCCCTTTCCAAAATCTGCTTGTTTTCTCTGCTTCTTGTAAAAACTATGCCAATCCAATTACTCTCAAGACTCAGTATTTCTACTTTCCCTCTTTTCCTTTTCTGCCCAATCTCCTGCAGTCTTTTCTTTCAACAACAAGGCTTTATCAAGACCCACCTATGGTATCTTCTATTTTGTCAAATGCTGTAGCCAATTCTCTGTTCTCATTTCCCCCACACTTAAAGGCATTGACACAGTTTACCACTCTTTCCTGCTGATCCTTTTCTGCTTCAGGCATCTGGAAATCTTACTCATTGTCATTACCATGACAGGCTGAAATAATTGGAAAATGACACTTCTACATAGCTACTAATTCTCTGTCTTTTCTTTGGACTTCTGACTTTTTTTTTTAGAGCTCGATAGATGGTTTGAGGTAGATTATTTTCTTTTACACTCATCACAGTCGTTTATGTGAATTAAATGGTCTGAGGAGGACATTTAGAGGTGGCCTTAAGTCACAGTAACAACAAATTTTCTTAATGCAAAATGGAATTTCTCATAGCAGAGTTCACTGATGAGACATAAATACAAATCAAGATTACCAAATACTACAAGGAAATAAATTGTACATTTTCCTCACACGTGCTGTGCTTGTTTTTCTATCTGTGACAGATAGGGAATGCAAAATAGAAAAATGCTGTGCTTGTTCACAGAATAAGATTCTAAGTTGAGAAAACATAGCTTGGTGCCCAGCATGGGGGATTCAGCTGTGGAAGGTTTTGTGATGCCAGCTATGAGACTAGAGAGAGACTTTTGTTTAACATGAATGTTTCTAAGTGTTATCCAGATATGACAAATGATTTCTAGCAGGGACCCAGATTGGGACTCCGAGGAACAGGACTAGAAGGGAGAATGGTAATGACTTGTGTTTCTCTCATGCATATGTATTCTCCTCAGGGACAGATGATCCAGGCTAAAGGGGTGAGGGGGGCAGGGAGAAAGAGGGGAGAGAGAGAGAGAGAGAGAGAGAGAGAGAGAGAGAGAGAATGAGAAAAGAGCAGCTACCAGCTAAAATGAAGGGGAACTGATTTGTAACACTCCATTTTTTTTATTTCCCTAAATGGGTAACTATTCCCTTCTCATGTTTCCCCCATGACATGAAAAAGATTTCCCTAGTCACTACTGAGGTTCCGAGTTATTTATTTATTTGTTATTTATTATTTATCTTTTTTTCTCATTTTTACTTAGCACACAGTAATTGTACAAAATAATAGATTGCATCATGACGTTCATACATATACATAGTGTAACTATTTTCTAGGGCACTTCTCCACTTTCCTGCTCACTTGTGCCCTTTTGCTTCCCAAATAACTGTTTGCTCTAAGTCTTTCCTCAGGATCTGCTGGTGGGAGAGTGAAACCTTTGGATATCTTGAGTGTACAAAGGGGTGCACACACATTGTCAGTAAAATTGTTCCCACTGCAAAACCATGAAACTGTTGAAATTTTTCCTTTTGCTGGAGTTGAGCAGTGATCCCAAGACCCCACAAACCCTAGGTAAGTACTCTGCCACATTTCTACCACATACAGAAATCTTAATCCTCAGTACCTTATTTTTATATAAAGCTATTTTCAGATGTAATTAGTAATTAGTTAAGATAAAAACTATATACTACTAATCTACTATCACTAGATTTTTTACCAAAATGGAAATATTAAACACAGAGACATATCTACAGAGAAATAGCATGTGAGCATATAGGCACAGATTGGAGTTAATATGGACTGAATTGTGTCCTCCAAGGACAATTCATATGTTGCTCAATGTGACTATAATTCGTGTTACACAAGGCAACAAAATATACAGTCCTCATACATATGATGGAATTAGTGTCTCTACAGGAAGAAACACCAGAGACCATTTTCTATGTCTCTGTCAGTTTTCCCTCCCAGCCTCTTCATTCGATGACACCTGTAGGAGGGTGAGCCTCACAAGCCAGCAGAGAGCCTTGGCCAGAAATGGAATCAATCTTGACCTTGGACTTTGTATACTCTAGTCCTGTGAGAAATAAATTCGTGTTGTTTTAGCCAACCAGTTTTTAATCTTTACCAGGGCAGCCCTAGCAAATTAATACAATATGTGACTGAAGGGACACAAACTTAGGCATTGTCTATGTGCTACTGTAAAGCTCAAAATTGAATCAGATCTTGAACTTACTCCTTTTTTCTTTCCTTTCTCCTTTCTTTTCTTTTCCTTTTTTAATTCTTTGTTGTTTTTTTCTTTTCTTTTTTTTAAGATGGTCTCACCATGTAGCCCTAATTGACCTGATAGCCCAAGCTGGCCTCAAATTCTTGGCAATCTTCCTGCTACAACTCCTAGGGGCTGGATCATGAACCACCATGCCTGACCCTTGCACCTAATTCTGAGGGAAGCATATGTGTTTGTTACAGCCCAACTTTTGCTTTTGACCTTCTTGTGACATATACCTTGCCCTCCTGCCCAGATCTGGGACTTTCCTTGTTCATTTCCTCATTACTTCCTTAGCAAATGGTGTATAGAAATCACAATCCTTGACAATTATAGCAAACTTCTAGGAGTAAAATAAATTTGATGCTCGCAAGTATCTTTTCCTTTACCTTCAAGTAGAAATATTTACAAAGTAAACTTCTGAAGAAATCTAAACTCCCAAGCACAAACAAGTAAATTCATTAAAATTTACAGTAAATAATGGAAAGAATAAACAAATAATTTATATTTATGGAAGAAAACACCTTAAAACAGGAAAGAAAATATATGCATTCTAAGCCTTGTTTTATTAAAACTCATTAGCTAAATTTCAAAAGTCAGTTTGCCTTCCCCGGAGCCCGTTTTTCAGTGGTGGGATGATGGAATAAGAATCATTTACCTCTAAGGCACATAAGGTTTTGAAATTCCAGGTTTTCTGTGATTTATTCTCACCTGTGCCAGGCTCTGCTCCTGGCAGGATTGGGGGCCATGAAACTTCAGTGGACCCAGGTGGGGCTGCAAGCCTCTGGATCTCCTGAACATATAGAAAGCCAGGCCCAACCAAGAGCAATGCACTGCCATGCAGTGACTTCCTGGAAAATTTGAAAATGCTGGACACTTATATCCATGGATTCTTCTCATCGTTATTTTCAGACTCACTGACAATTTGTTTCATTTTATTTTTAAAACTGCTTTGGGGACTTCCTGCAACCAGAAACATTGACAGTGTGCAGTCCTGACATCATCCTCCATCCTGTGACTTGGTGAGGAGCTCACCTCTTTTGAGAGCATTCACCTATAGCAGATGTATCAGATCTGTTTATTCATATTCCAAATTCAGTCTTCTTTTTAAACATAATGACGCAAGAAAATGATGAGCTTTAAAAATCCTTTCTTTTGTGATGTTTGACTCTGTTATATGAAAATAATGTAAAATAAAATTCTCTGTTCAACACAATTGTCTGAAAGAGCAATGTCATTTTCATAACTGTAACACATGTTGATTTGGCATTCAGAGGCGGTGGGAGATGAACCCTAAATCATTAGGGCTATGTGGACACTTCATGAATGAAGGGGAGTTTGGCTTGTACCTTGAATGAATTGTCTACTCAAGGGCTGTGATGGAGGATGGAGATATTAGAGAAGGAACAAGTGAGGAAAAGAGACATAAGAGCAGCACTAGACATGTTCAAAGACATGGAAAGAGTTTGTGCAAGATTAAAGTACCTCTTTAATGAATTTCTTTAGGATGATGAAAATGTATGGAATCAGACAGAAGTATTGCATGACAAGCACTGTGAATGTACTAATACCACCAAAATGTTAATTTTACAAGGGTTAAGTTTAATTCCAGTGATCTTACCTAAATGTAGAAGGAAGAAGAGGAAGAAGAGGAAGAAGATGAGGAGGAGGATGAAGATGTAGAGGTTGATGAGGAGGAGAAGACTTGAAACAGGTCCTATGTGAGTTTATTTTTCATCTGATGAGCAGTGTGGGTGGGGTCTTTTCAGTCTATGGTAGCTAACAGGATGGTCACATTATCAACAAATGTCGAAGCATGCATAACATGATGATAATTTGGGGAAGGAATCTGATGGGAAGATACATGAGGAGGGGAGACGAGATAAAATGTTACTAAAATGCTCTAACTTGTCACTTAATAGTTACATCTCCTTTGTGCAATAATAACAATCTTTTATGGAAATTTCTAAAGATGCACAAAGTTAGAGAAAGTGGTTTGATGAGCTGTACAAGCATATCCTCAAACTTCAATCATTTTAACAATTAGTTGATTCTATTCCATACTCCTCAGTTTACCCCACCTGACCTCTGCGCATATTTCATATCATTTTGTGTCCTGTATCATTCTTTTATGTATAATTTTATATTTTATTTATTACTTCATGTATATGACTGTATTGCCTGCATGTATGTAAGAGCACCTGTGTCATGCAATGCCCGTGGGGGGCAGAAATGTGTGTTGGATCCCCTGGAACTGGAGTTACAGATGGTTGTTAGCCACCATATGGGTGCTGGGAATCGAACCCTTGTCCTCTGCAAGAGCACCCAGTGCTCTTAACCCCTGATTCATCTCTCCAGCCCTGTATACTATATCATTCTAAGTCAAACTTTGTGCTTCCTGGCATTTCATTAGAAGCAAACAAATAAACGAACTTCAGAATATACTGTAAACTTTTAAGGACATTTTTCCTTTCCTTTCTTATTTTTCTTCCTCACACCATATTGAAGAGCAATAAGGACAGATTCTAAACACAGCCAATGTTTTCCTGTTTATATAAAATATAAGCTTGATTGCTCCAGTTATTTTAATTAGAACTAAAGAATTGTACATTGCATTTAATTATTGTGTTTCTTAAATGTCTTGTGCTACCATAGTACCTTGGTCAATTTTCTGTATGCCACTGTTTTGTTGGTGAAAGAGTGCTGTTTGTCTTGCAGAATACTCTTCTTCTGAGTTTGTGTACATACTGCCAAATGATCATGTTTTGACCGGTGGAAACCACTTCAGTGTGGATCCTGTTTCCTATTGACCTGAAAAATGCTTGTGAAGGAGCACTGGTGCCATTGCTTCTGGGCATTTTCAGAGGACAGAGAGAAACATGTATATATTTATAGGACCAAATAGTTCTTGTGGTGATATTCAAAATCAGATTTAAGGTACCGTGATTCTGCTTCATTTATTTGGTTAAACCCTTATGACAATTGTTTTATATGTGAAAAATGCTCATTTTAAATTGAATTACTGATATTATTTATTTCTCAAATAGCTTTCCAATAACTACA
>NW_008330501.1:471033-552877 GCF_000622305.1 Nannospalax galili
TTTTTTTTTCCTTTTTTAACACAGATTTATCCCAAATTCCCTTGTTTTTTTTAAACTCCAAGTTTGCTTTCTGGTCCTGCATGGAAATTCATTTCTAACAGATAATGCAATTTACTAGTATTCTTGTTTAAGTAACTCAGTATCATCTTATTCTCATTATGTCTCCTGAATTTGAATAATGAATATTACAAAAAGATAAGGCAATGAACCTTATGAATATTTCTATGTACAATATATATCTTCTCCCTATGAAACAAGTACACACTTCTCATATTTTCCAATCAGCTGCACGATCATACTTGCTTCCTTTTCCTGCCTCAATGGCACTGGAGATTCACCGTTCCCTATGTGACTTCTGTTGTTATATCTGGGTTACGGAACGCTTACCAATGCAGTCTATTTGATTGTTCCCCCATTTTAAATTAGTGTGACTAGTGATGGTTGCTGCAAATCATTCCACTACAAAAGAAGAGTTTATGTATTGGAAAAATGTGTTCCACCCAGCAAAATACAGACATGCATTACGGAACTGAATCTTATTAAATCCTCACTCAAGTGTGCATGTTTGTGAAGGTGGGATGCATTGGGAGGCATCATCATTCAAGTCAGGTACTCAAAGGCAAATAAAACAGAACCACTTGGTACCTGAGAACATGTGGGTGGTATACAGATGTGCAAAAAAAATCACGCATAAAATAAACTGTTAATAAATGTAATTATTCTGCTGCTTTCCCTTATAAAGCTTTTCCTTGGGGAACTATGAAAAAGCCAGATGCTGATCTGGGAAATGTCCCAAAATTATTCTTTTGAAAAATATTAACACTCTCATACAAAAGGTCTTGCCTAGAATTATACTGAAATTCAGCTCTGACAATTAAAAATGTTTACAAGCAGCAACATATTGGAGCAGAAGTTGTGATTTTAGGGTGAGCATTTTACAATGGATTAGGAGCTTTGGAGTCATCTTTAAATAGAATCTCATTTCCAATGGTACAGATAGAGCTCTTCCTGTGCTGGGAGTTTTAAGTATATCTAAAGCTGCTTGAGCTGTGTGCATAGTTCCTGATGTAGACTGTCTACCTCACTGCTTCTTCTAGGTCAGCTGGTGTGGCTGTCAGATAATGCAACTATTAATACATATTGCAGATCCTATGTCAAGGACAAAACCATATTCTCTACTTAAGGATGGCAATCACCTTGTGAATTTTATCTTAACTGGAAAAAGGAGAGAAGAGCATACTCTTTTTCTTTTATTGCTAAATGCAGAACCCTCTGTGAGAAGAGATCTATGGTGATGGAGGTGGGGCAGAGCTAGTGATGAAACACCTGTATTTTATGGAAGCTCCGCATCCTGTATTGTTTTTCCACTGCAATAAAGCATCTGGTTTAGTACCTTGTCAGGGTAAGAACTTAGGAATGATTTTGTAGATTAGAAATTTTTAAAATTTGAATGAAGACCACGAGCTTACAAAATGGAATAAAATGGCAACACCAAGTCCCAGGGCTCTGGAGGTTTAGGAAGGAGTCTTTAGATATAACAGGACACAAGATTTCTGGTGTTGGTGTTCCTATGTTCATTTTACCAGACCTGTGCTGTACAGCAAAGGACGTTAGAATGTGTCTTCATTTTACACTAAAGGATCAATCCTGAGGCGTAAGCATTATGATATTTCGATGGTAGGGGAGATGATGCTATGTCTAGCTCTTTTTTTCCATTATGTAAAAGAAACAAATTAGGAAAGGCAAAGATCTTATGAAAACACTGCAAAAGCTATAGTACGCCTCCTACAAATCAACCACCTGGTTCTTATTAAGAACTAACCACTCAGTAAATTACCTTGGGGTCTGTGGCATCTAGTTAGTTTTCAGAACAAAGGAGCTAGCTACTTAACTATGTTTAAAAGGTGTACTATTCAGATGAAGAAAAAATTTAATGTAATGAGTGATTTTACACTGAAGGACATAGAGGACTTTGTTTTGTTTTGTTGAGGAAAGATTTATTCGGGCTCTTGGTTTCATTGGGTTAAGTACATTATAGTGGGGAAGGCATGGTGAAGTGACTTCATCTACAATATGGTAGCCCAGGAAGCAGGGAGAGGGGAATGCTTGGCATTCCCATGGAGGCTTTTTTTCCCCACCACGTGCCAATTTAAACTCTATCCATCTGGCTCCAGAGCCATTAAAGGCATGTGGTGAATAATTTTAGGGAAGGTGCCAATTCTGTTTAGTTAATTACACAGAGGATAATTATACATACTCAGAAAGAGTTCAAGCTTTTAGAGGGACTTTAAACTAGTGCTCAGCTACTCATGTTTAGTTAGTTAGAAGAAGGATTATAAATTGAGGATAGTGAGTACAGGATGTCACCCTGAACCATAAGCAATTTTGTAGATTAATTAGAATTGATTTAAAAGATAAGTAATATGCCTCCCCAGGATTATTTAGTCCAAATCATTGTCATTTGCAAAAATTGAAAATCTGTACAATGTGAAAATTTTGGATTTAGATTCCTTAAGTCTGTTTTTTTATGTTTCTATAACTTTCCATTTGATAACTTGCCTCACAGATATATATGAAACATTTTGGATTCCCATTGCATAAGAGACCATCATGTGTTTAAAATCTCAGAATTCTTTGTGTCCCCTGGCATGTCTGTCAGGCATTTTCTTGATTTTTGAGTGATGTGGAAGGGCCCAGCCTCCTGTGGGTGGTACCACCCCTGTGCAGATAGTACTGGGCTGTATAAGAAAGAAGTCTGACTGCAGGTCAACCCTGGGCAGATAGTACTGGGTTTTATAAGAAAGAAGTTTGACTGTAGGCCCATGGAGAAAGCCAGTAAGCAGTATTCTTTCATGGTTAATTCTTATGTTCCTGCCTCCAGAGTCCTGTTTTCCTTCAGAGATAGACTGTCATTGGGAAGAGTAAGATGCAATAAACCCTGTCCTCCCCCATGGTGCTTTTGGTTGGGGTTTTATCACAGCGATAAAAAGCAAACTAGAACAGAATTTGCTACTAGGAGTGGGGTATTGCTGCGAAGGACCTGGTGCTGTTTGTGCGAGGATTGTGGAAGCATTTGTAACTGTGGGGTGGAAAAGCTGTTGACCTTTTAGACCTTAATGAGCTGTTAAGTGTAAAGTTAGAAGATAAGAGAACTGTAGATGATGGAGGCCTGGCTTGTGAAGTTTCAGAGGGAAGTTTCAAAGTACATTAAAGACTCTAACAGGAATGTTTTTATAATATTCCAAATTGCGAATCTGTGGTTTCTGATCACCTGGGACTGAAGAATCACCATAACCACAGAAGTGAAACCTTTTCTTTGCTGAGACAATAATGCTAGCTGGGGCTGAAAAGTCAAAAGAAGAGATCAACATCACTGAGGGAAAATCTGGTATCTTCTCTGGGTCAGCATGAAGAAGTTAAGGTCCATGATGACTAGGGCTTCATCTCACACTGGGAACCCAACTTGTTAAGGTATAGGAGTCCCCTACATGATAATGGTTTGAAGTACTGAATGAATCATTGAAAGCAGCTGAGGCTTGGCACCATTTTTGAGGGTTGGAGTCCCTGCAGAGAGACCAGGAGGCCATTGGTGAAGATGCAGTCTCAGTTGCAGTGGATACCCCAGCATATCAAAGATTCAAGGACTGTGGGATGATAACCTGCAGGGGCAGGTGTAGAGTAGAACTGACCTGCCCCTATAAGACAAGCTGTGTGTGCTGTGGATGGCAGATCCAGAAAAATGAAGCTTCCTAAGCCATTTGGAGACAGAAGATTGTGAATGACTCCCAGATGTCTGGCTTTAAGCCACATTGATGGAGTTTACATTTGTGTAAGTGTGCCTGGTTATTCCACCTTTGAAATAAGAAAGCATGTAATTTGTTTTTATTTTAAAGGAGCCCATAGTTGAGAGACTTTCAAACTTTTAAGTGATATTTCTTTTAAAGAGACTTCCAACTTTTAAGTGATAGAATTTTTGAAGACTGACTATGAGACTTTTAAAGTTCTTCTGTGTTTTACACTGTAACATTAATGTGAGATCTTAGGGACAAAGTAAAGAAAGGTTATACTTTAAAGTGCTATATTAAAATGTTATACTTTTTAAGTGATGTACTGTGTGTTAGGGTTGACAAGGGGTAAAATGTCACGGTTGGCTTTGGTGGTCAATTTGATACACATGGGAAGAGGGAGACTCAACTGGATAATTACCTCTATTGGATTGGCCTGTGGGCATATCTGTGAAGCATTTTCTTGATTGCTGAGTGCTGTGGAAGGGCCTAATACACTGTGGTGTCATCCCTGGGCAGGTGGTCCTGGGTTATATAAGAAAGCAAGCAGTCTGCGCACTGGCCAGAGGAGCAAGCAAGTCAGTAAGCTATATTCTTCCATGTCAGTGCTTCAGCTCCTGCCTCCAGGTTCCTGTCCTGATAGGAGTCTATCAGGCCTTCCAGGGAACTTGTCCTGACTTCCCTCAAAGATGGACTGTTACTTGAAAGTGTAAGATGCAATAATCCATTTCCTCCCCCAAGTTGTTTTTGGTTAGTATTTTATCACAGCAACAGAAAACAAATTTGAGCAATGCATAGTAGTTGTCAGTGGCTTAAATTTCTGGTGATACAAATTCCTTGTGTTATCAGGTATTTCCTTCTTATTTATTTATTATTTATTATTTTTAGTGCTCAGGATCAAAGCTAGTGTCCCCTGAATTCTAGATAACTGCTGTACCACTGGGTACATCCCCAGCCCTGATATCCAAATCTTGAGTCTATGTAGGGTACATACCTGGGAATATGAAGGTCACAGCTTGCATTCTTTCAATGGAACACATGACAGTGGAAATCTGACTTCTAGACAGATACAAAATCCTTCAGTTATTTATACAATTTGAAAAATTCTCATCTGAGATATTCAATTTGATAAAATTCATTTAAAGATGAATTGATGTTTCTTAATTCTCTGAAGTAGGCAGGAAAGCTTCAGTTTCTGCCCAAATATTGCACAGGCCAGGGAAGACTGAGACTACCCTAGCAGTAGGAGGGCTCTGGGTAGCCAGGAGCTGCTTTGGGGAGGTTGGGAGCCTGCATAGCAACATCAGCTGTTAGTTAAGTTTGTGCAAGTGTTGTTTGATATTTCTGTCTTCCATCTACATTTAATAACAGTTAGATAAGTGGGACTTTATACTCTCATATAAGACGTGTTTAGAAAGATAAACGAGGAAATTTTCTCATAAGTAGATATAAAAACTGTGAAAGATTGAAATTATCAAAGAAAATCTATAAAGAATAAGGAGAAAGGGGGAAGACTGCTTTTAAAAAAAGATACTTAAGAGATTAGATGAAGGAGAAGAAGTGATAGAAATGATGAGGTATACATGACAGCTGTGGGCAAGTACTGTCAGTGAGGACCACTCATGAAAGGGAGGATGGTGATGAGAATGGTGGTGAAGATATCAATTGTGAGAGAGAGTACTTGGCAAGAATTGTTCAGGTATGCCACGTTCACTAACTCATTTCACACTCAGAGCAATTTATGCAATAAGTATTAGTGTTATCTAGGTTCCACATAAGGAGGAATCGCAATTCATTCAGTCACACAGTTGAATAGTGGAGAATGTAGGAAATGAGTCCAGGCATCCTGACTCCAGAACCTAGAGGAGCCTCAGAAGGCCACTGCAGGAAAGTGGCCCTTCCCCTTAATTCACAAGGTTACCAAATACCTGTACCAGGACCTGCTCTGACATCTTCTTCAACATTTTAGCCACTCAGGAGGCTATTGTAAGGCTGACTCTGTTGAATTCCCATATATCTAGAGAGATAAGCCCAAAACTACAATGACAGAGTTTCAAGAAAGTTCTTATATGTCAGTTTGACTTAGTCACAGCAGATAGCTAATTGTCTCTACATCTGGTAGACCTACTCACTGGTACCTTACTTCTTGCTACACATTTTTATTTCCTTGATCACATGTTTTTCTTGTTTCATGCTGTATATATGTGTGTATAAAAATGATGCTTTGCATGAATATGTGTATGTGTGTGTGTGCATGCATACTGTTGTGTATGAGTTCCTGTGTGAGTGTGTTTGCATGTATGATTGTGTTTCTCTAGTTCATAAAGAACATCAGCCTAGTATTGTAACTACCATTTATATAACTATGATATATATATATATAAATTCTGCAGGGTATGTATGGTTATATGGAACTGTGGTGGCTTCTAGATCCAATGGTCTTTATAGCAGCCACATCAAACTTTGCCATATGTGTTAAGGGAAGGAAAGAAGCAAGATGGTCCCTGTGTGCATTCCTGACAACACACTGAGCAACTGCATGGGGACCTGGGGGAATCTATCCCCCACCCAGGAACTATGGGTAGCTCTGTCCTGGCCTTGCATGCCAAGTATTCAGACCTTGGGAAGTCAACATAGTTTTTTCTCTTAATTCATAACTACAAAGTACATTCTGAAAAACTTATGCTTTTTTTGGCTTGTTTTTTCTTGCTTTAAGCATTGACTAGTTAGAAAATTCATAATCATAAGGGAAAAGAGAAATATGGAATTTTCCTCTTTCCCCCCGTTTTTTGTTGGACAAGAGAATAGTTAGAAACATGCTAACAATGTTCAATATTTAGGAAAACAGGACCTCTTTAGGTAAATATTGTGATGAGGACAAAAGTGGAGCTGTGCTCAAAAAGCCATGTGTTAGACTGTCAGGAGACATGTCCAGGTAGTCATGTGATAAAGGACAAAGGTTGGTTTTTACATATTATAGAATTGAGGTTTAATATCTTGATTATTCTCTTTTGTATTTTATTATTTTTATGTGTATGAGTGTTTTGCCTACATTCATGTAAGTGTATCCATGTGTGCAATGCCCACAGAGGCCAGAGGGGGCATCAGATCACCTGGAACTGAAATTATGGATGTTTCTTAGCTGCCATGTGGGTGCTGGAAACTGAACCCAGTCTTTTGCAAGAGCAGCCAGTTCTCTTAAACACTGAGCCATCTCTTTAGCCTGAGTGTTCATTTTTGAGCTATGTCTAAACCACCTTTACATTTAAAGCATCTATCAGACATAGCTCAAAAATGAATTTGAAATTTTTACATTGGAATACCACAAGGCAATGGAAGTGCACATTGACAGCAAATAAAAATATTTCATAGTATGAACTGATGTTAATTTTGTTTCCCTTTTTGAGACAAGGCTCACCATGTAGCCCAGACTGACATGAACTTGAGACCCTTTGGTTCCTGAGTGCTGAGATCACAGACTTGAGCCACTATGCCCAGTTTGCATAGTATTTTACTTTCAGTTCTTTGAAACGTATGAGGAATATAAAACAGGCAAACCATAAAATAAGGAGGGTATAAGGAGATCAGATTTCAGAGTTAAACATACTCAGGTCCTGTTTCTCACTCAAATACTTCACAGGTAACCCTTGGCAAATTAAGTAACCTTAAGTTCCTCATCTTTAAAAATAGTGATAAAACTATTTTCCTGCTCAGGTTGTAGGGATGACAGGAGGCATGTAAACCGTCTCATGTCATGGGGCCCCACATTAGCTGTTATTCCCTTTCCCCTGCGAATAGGGTCAATCAAGTCAAACTTCAGTTTTGCAGTGTCTCCTTGAATCAGTATTTGTGCCTTGCATCTGTCCCTTTACCATGCTGGTTATACTAGTTTTTGCCATTGGCATTGGTGTTAATATGCTAGCTCCATCATTGCAAATTGAACAGACTGACTACAGTTTGGCAAAGTGTCAGTTTCAAGTTTATTTGTCTTGCCTCATTTAAAAGGAGCTGGCCCATAACATGGTTCTGGCTCTTCATCTCCCTTGTTTCCCCTACACATACTCTCTCTTTCTTCATAGACATGATTATTTAATGCAAATTTTCCCAAGGCTAATGGACAATAGAGTGTCATTGTTACAAAAGAATGAGCTATATGTTTGTCCTAAGTTAAGAGATACCCTAACACTGCTCTGTAGAAGATTCTCTACTACTCTTCACAGCCTTTCTTTGTGGAAACACCGGCTTTGCATGATAAATGACCTTGCCATAAAGGCTAAACCATATCTAACCTACTTGAACAACAAAAAGAAAAGCGTATTTATAAAGCACCTACAATGCCTTCCACTGGTATATATTTTTACATATATCAATTTTTAGTCTATTTTATTCTTCTAGAAATCTCATTAGAAAAGGCTTTTTTGGGCTAGATACTACAGATACAGATATTAAGGATCAATGCCTTTAATTCGTTCATGATTACTGAATCTTTAAGATTTTACTGTTGTTGAAGTAAAGTAAAATGATCTTTAAAGGTTGGAAGGTAGCTCAGTTAGTAAAGTGCTTGCCTTACAAGCATGCGGACCTGAGCTCAGTCCCTAGAATCCACATGACAAACACAGGTGAGATAATGAGCATTGGTAGTCTCAGCAGTGGGGAGACAAAGACAGGCCATTCCTGAGACTTGCTGACTAGCCAGCCTACCTAAATTGGGAATTCTAGGTCAGGATAAGACTCTGTCTCAAAAAACAAGGTAGCACCCGGAACATAACACACAAGTTCCACCTGAAGATTAACATACATGCACATGCACCTATATTTGCATGAATGGGCACACATAAAGAAAATTGTCTTTACCAAATAGCCAAAGCAATCTTGGGCAAAAAGAGCAATGCTGGGGGATCACCATACCAGATCTCAAACTATATTGCAGAGTTATAGTCATAAAAACAATGTGAAACTAGCACAAAAAAACAGACACATAGATCACTGGAACAGACCCAAATATGAATGCATGTAATTTCAGCCACCTGACATTTGGCAAGGTGCCAAGAGCACACAATGGAGGAAAGAGCATCTTCAACAAATGGTGCTGGCAAAACTGGATCTCCACCTGTAGAAGAATGAAATTAGACCCTTATCTTTCACCATGAACAAAAGTAAACTCCAAGTGGATCTAATATACAATCTGAAACCTGAAATTCTGAAACTATTAGAAGAAAACATAGACAGTAACCTACAAGATATACATGTAAGAAAGAACTTTCCAAATTGGACATTGCTGCTTAGCAATTAAGGTCAGCAATCCACAATTGGGACCTCATTAAACTAAAAACTTCTGCACAGCAAAAGAAATAACCAAGGAAGTAAAAATCCAATGAGTGGGAGAAAATCTTTACCTGCTACACATCTGACAGGGGATTAATATCCAGAATATAAAAAGAACTCAAAAAAATAAAGAAACCTGACAGTAAACGACCCAATAGAAATATGGGCTAAGGACCTGAACAGAGAGTTCTCAAATAAATAAATAAAGATGGCTAAGAAATACCTTAAAAAGTGCTCAGCATTCTTAGTAATTAGAGAAAGGCAGATCAAAACCACTTTAAGATTTTAACTTGAACTTGCCCCAGTCAAAGTGGCTAAGATCAAGAGAATGAAAAACACTAAAAACTGGTGAGGATGTGGAGGAAGTAAGAACCCTCATTCACTGCTGGTGGGAATGCAAATTTGTGCTACCACTATGGAAAGCTGTATGGAGAACTCTTATAAAACTGAAAAATGTATCTACCATATGATCCAGTTAAACCACTCCTTGGCATCTACCCAAAGGACTCGTCCTACTGTACATCCATATTTGTTGCTGCTCTTTTCAAAACAGCTAAGAAATGGAAATAATCTAAATGTCCCTCAGTTGATGAATCAATAATGAAGATGTGATGCATTTACACAATGGAGTTCTACTCATTGGTAAGGAAAGACAAAGTTATGAAAATATTCAGGAAATAGATGGAACTAGAAACTGTTATGCTAAGTCAAGTAACACAAAGACACAGAAAAGCAAGCGACATATGTTCTCCCCCATTTGCAAATCTTAACACCAATCACTTATATGTAAGTACATATCCTGATATAACAGTAGGAGCCAGGAAAGTGGAAAGGAAACATGGAGGTAAAGGGAAAGAAAGTACAAGTGAGAGGGGGTTATAAGGAAATACATGTTACTAAGGGCAAAATTGGGGAAATGGGGATATTCACCTGAGAAAGGAGGAGGGAAGGACATATAAGAAATCACGGTAAAGGGGAAGAAGGAACTAAGAGATGGGTGATAATAGGAAACATGTATTATCAAGGGGAAAATGAGGATACTTAAACTGGGGAAGGAGAAAGGAGGTTAGGCAAGGAGAGAGACAGAAGATAAATAAACCTTAGGTGGCATAAAAAAGCCAGAGGGAAATGTTTTTACTCAAAAACCTCCTGAAAAATACATATACAATATCTAAATACAAGTGCATGTGTATACCTGAAGGCTGTATAACAAGTAACACAGTGCCAGGCACGAGAAATCTCCCTTGGAGTTGTTGGTCAGTTTAGTCTAAGCGACTCCAAAAATAACACAGGCTATTATCACAGTCATTGATTATCTCCCAGAACTTGAAGGTAACCTATTGGTGATGACAAGACATACTTCAGACAAAGGACTTGGAACAATGGAACAAGGAACTAACCTGGAAACATTCTCCCTGAAGTTTAGCACTCATAGTTCTGGAGGATACTATACAAATTGCTAAAGGAGAAAATCCTAAAGCCTAATAACCTTAACAACCAGAAGAGCAAACTACCTCTAATTGTGCAGTGGTGGCACTGTTATCTAGGGGGCAATCAACAGCTATCTAATGGGACTTAAAGCATGCTCAGTAGGAGTGAACTCATGGGTGCCATTATAAATATAGAAAAATACACATGGCTGGAGAGGTCATAGATCCTAGAGAAAACCCTATCTCTGTGATATCTCTCGAGAAATGAAGTTTCTTACCATATGATAATATGGATCCTTATATTTACAGACAGATATACCATACACCTTTCAGCAAAAGCTTCTTTTTGCAACAGATGGAGGCTAATGCAGAATCCCCCAACTAGTCAGACACAGAGAATACACATCTGAGGGATGTCCAATTCTAGATGACATATCTACAGTGGAACCTCTACATATAAGACTCATAGAACAGAGTAGAATCAGGGGTACAAAGAAAACTAGTGCATCCCTCAACTCTCACCAGTGAAGCTTCCTTATACAACAAAGTGCAATGCACACAAAAAATCACAACTGGCCAACTTTTAAAGACTAGGAGACCAGAGTGTGTGTCCCTGGATAGGACTCCTATATTGAACCTCACCTACTGTCACTCAAGTTCTCTTAGGGTCCCTCGCCCCTGGTGCTATTAGACAAACAAATGATATAACACATCATTATCTGAATTTTTCATAGTTTATATCCTGGATAGGGGAAACAGAGTAACTTACAAAGGCAAACACCCAGCACCCCACACCCGATGCCCCGTTCCGCTCTGTGGCTTAGCAGCTGTTGTTTCCATGCTCCATCCAGTCTCCGTTAGGTTTTGCCCACACCTCTTGGCTTGCAGTCTCATCCCAGGTCAGTAAATGCCCCGTCTCACATCCATGCAGGAGAGACACTGGGGCGACACACCCCGACACACTCACTGCTGCTTCTGTCCAAGATGGCACCAATGCTTCTCCCTCCAAGGCTGACTCTCCACAGCCAATTCTCCACAGAGGGCCTCACCCCCAGAGGAAAAAGTACACCTTGAGACACAGCTACCAACAGCTCAGGGACCATTGAGGAAGAGGGCATGGAAAGATTTTGAGAGCCAGAGTTAGTCCATGAACATAGGGAAGCAGAGGCTTTCAGACCACTGGAAACTTGCACATGTGAACATGTGGCAATGGTGGCATCAACCATAGGACCCATGCCAACTCAATCAGACAAGAGCCCAGGGTGGAGGGAGAGAAATGGAGAAATGGGTGGCAGGTCAGCCCTAGTCTTGGAACTATTGGAGACTGCATACTATTGGGGGAGGGACAGTAGGCCTTACCAATGATCTATAGATAGGCTAACTAAACTCCAGTGGATGAATTTGCACTGAAGGATATTTGTGTACAAATGCTTGGCTGGATAGGACTTAACATGTATTGAGGAATACATGAGGTCCTGGGTTCGGGGGTGCTGAAGGACATGGATGGGGAAGGGATTCTAAATTTGATTAAGAACTGTTGCGTGAAATGTGCAGAAGCTCAATTAAAAAAAATACTCTGGCTTGAACTGAGCATGGTGGCTCAAGCCTTTAATCCACTCAAGAGGCAGAGGAAATCTCTATGAGATTGAGGCCAGTCTGGTCTACATAGGGAATTGCAGGTTAGATGTAACTATAGGGAGGCCCTGCCTCAAAACAAACAAATAAATAAAACAAAACAAGCAAACAAACAAAAAACACCAGCTTCAAATGCCACAGGCCATTTGCTGTTATTGGTAGGAAATCAGAAAGACAGTGGAAATGCCATCTCTCCACAAAAGACTTTCCTGACAACGCCACAACTCGGGGGCGGGGTGAGTCTCCATTCATACACACTTAACACTCATTGCACAGTTGACCAGAATTATAGATTCAGCTTTTAGGCACCTTGAAGGCAATGGTGATTTAATTCACAATAGGTATGTTCCTGTTTGATTTGGGTTTGGTGGTGTATACCTTTAATCTCAGCTCTCAGAAGACAGGAAGGAAGATCTCTGAGAAATGGTTGAGACCAGCCTGGTCCACATAGCAAATTCCAGGCCAGCAGGGTCTGCAGGAAGACTCTGTCAAAAAAAAAAAAAAAAGCTACTGAGACTGCCCAGGCAGATGTCCACCTTTTTCAGCTACCTAAGAAATATAACACTGATTGGCTTTCTGACTTGTATAACACACACCAGAGAACCTCAGGAATGACTAGATGAGCAGTAGCTGCAGTACCTGAAAGCTTCCAGGAAGTGCAGACTAATGGACTCTGCCTCGAACCTGCTGTATCAAAAACACGAACTGGAGGGGCTGAAGGATGAGATGGCTCAGTGGTTAAGAGCACTGTCTGCTCTTTCCTAGGACACATGTTTGTTTCCATTATCAGTATGTCAGCTAACAATCTAACAATCATCTGTAACTCCAGTTCCAGGGAATCTGACTCCTCTTCTGGCCTCCTTGGGCAGTGCATGCATTTGGTGCACTTAAATACAGACAGGCAAAACAGTCTTACAACATAAAATAAAAATAAGTAATAAAAATGAGTTTTAGTTCCATCCATTGATATCTTAACTAGCTTTCCAGGGCATCCAGATGAGAGTGAAAGTTGATACACAGTATTTCAAAAATAACTCAGACTTTTGTTATAAGACCGTGTGCCTTGAGTAGTAACACCTTCAATCCTGTCTTGTTGTTCTGTGGCTCAAATCTATAAGCAAGTGTTTTAGTTTGAGATTCTGTGTAACAAGTTGTCTTAGTTGGAGCTATTGCATAACAAAGTACTATAGACCACATAGTTAATAATCACAGAAATGTACTTCTTACAGTTTCTGAAGCTGAGCATCCAAGATCAGGTGCCAGTATGGTTGGGTTCTACACAAAACTGCTCTTCTGGAAGGGAGTGTGACAAATTTTTGTGATGTCTTCACTGTGAGAAGAGATGGTAGGAGAGCTCTCTAGAGTCCTTTATATGAGGGCCTAAATACTCTCAAAGTCCACACTTCCTAATAATTTTATGCTGAAGGTTAAAATTCTAGCACATGAATTTTAATGGGACACAAACTTTCAGCCTACAGCCTCTGATTGTACAGTCTCAAAATGATAGGAAATGAGGGAATCTGTTATTTTTGTTCTGAGTAGAGATTTCAATATTAATAGTTAACTAGTTATGAAAGATGTACAGGTTGATTAACTTTATTTTATGAACAGTTCCTATTTAATGGAACGAATTCAGTAACTCTTCTGGGAAGTGCAGTTGACCCTCAACACTCCTTTATGGGCAAACCTGACTTGCATTAAGTGGAGGATGTGGAAAACCTGCCAGGATCACTCCATTATCATTCCATGGGCTTCTTTTGGTTCAGTTTTCTAATAAATAGAGATGTGGCTGCTGCTGTGTTAGAATCAGCGCTATTTCATCAAAATGTATCCTTAATTGACTTTATTTCTTCTGATAACTGTCAGAATTCCTGCTCAAATCCAGCAGTTGGCCCCTGTCTGCCAGCCAGGCCAGCAGGGTATACCACTCTCAAACTCAGTTACAGCCTTTAATGAAAATACTGTCACAATGGTTATAATTTTTTATTGAGTCAAATAAAAAATGATAATGATAGTAACAACATGTTATTCCCACCAAATCAAACAATGATGCTTTTTAGAAAGTCATCCTAGGAAATCCTAAACGCACACATCACAAAAATCTTTTGCTCATGTCTTTTGCTCACTTGGTACTTTAATCATTTATTGTTCCGTGTTCCACCTTCATAGTGAATACACATTACACAGCTCAAGCATACTGATTTTCACTTCATGAACCCATAAACCCTATAATTCTTACCCCAAGCCTGGCAGTTTAACCTGTCTTTGGAGGAATGATTTAATAACAGGGACTTGTAATGAGAGCTCTTATCACTAAAATGTCACTGTATTTACAAAATATACTACAGGGCACTTACTAATATATTACAAAGTGCTGTCATAAATCATATAGCCTAGGCTACACTTTTAAAAGTACATGAATAAAACGAGAATAGTTCAGTATTCCCAACTTTGAGTCACTTAATCTTTCAGATCTGAAGCATTTTGAGTGTTCACATTTATTGCTATATCATCTTTTTCTTGTTTGATGCTTTCTTCTTAGTAGTTTTTACCATGTTAACTTGGAAATAGTATATTGTCAATTAATTATTATACAAAACAATGAATATATGAAGACTTAGATTATAAAAGCATGCCATAAATATTCATTCAATAAACTATGATTATACTAATAAAAACTCTTTATTTGCCTATCTTGTGTGTATAGTATAGGCAGGGTGCAGAGATTTCTAAATGCTTTCACCAAGTACAAACGCCTGTTGTATAGGTGCTCTTGCTTGTCAATATTACTGGACTAAGATATGTCAAGGGCTTCTGAAACACACCTGTGTGTGTTTCTTGGGGATGTTTTCAATGAGGAATGACATGTGGCACAGTGACTAAGACAGAAAGACCCACCCTCAGTGTGGACACACCTCCAATAAGTGGTTCAGATGAAAGTATTCAAAGATTTAAGTACTCAAAGGAGATTTATAAGGTATTGTGATGTCCCCTTTTTTAGGATAGGAGACTAAGACATAAGTTGGGAAATTTCCCTTTCCAAAGGAAGCCAGCTTGTTGGTGACTGACAGAGGATTTGAACTCTGTTCTCTGATTCTAAAGTTCAAGTTCACTTCACTGTGTTATGCAGACTCTCATTCATACACTGGGAATAGGCTTTGAGGTTTCACCCCCCGCCCCCTTCAAATGAGTAGAAGAAGATTAAATCTTTGAGTCAATAGCAAGAAGATAACCTTCCAGTTTATTTTCTAGGTAGACTCAGGAAGCTCTGGGATATACAATCTTAACAGAGCTAGAAAGAGTGTTACTAAAAGGGATCAGAATTCTATTGACTCTGTCCCACAACAATTTACATTGGCGTTAACCTTCAGTATCAATGTGATTGGAGAAAGGTGGTAACCAAGGGTAAATAAGGTCAGAAGGGTAGGATCCTAATTGACATGGAGCATGGTGATTGGGAGGGAAAGACCTATCCTTAATGTGCGAGGGAGGTACTTTCTAAAAGGTAATGGGGACTGGTAAAGATTATGAGGACTGAAGTGACGTTAGACTGAATGTATTTTGTATTATGAGATGGCCATGAGCTGTGGGGATCCGAGTGGAATGCTATGTTTGTGTGTAATGTTCCCCACAGGCTCATAGGTTTGATCTCTTGGTCCTCAGTTGACAGCACTGTTTTGAGATTCTGTGGAAGTTTAGGGGTTGGGGCCTTGCTACAGAAACTGGGTTGCTAAAGAGTAATTCTAGGCAGTTATATTCTAACTCCATTTCTGACCAGCCCCCCCGCTGCCGTGTGTGTGTGTGTGTGTGTGTGTGTGTGTGTGTGTTCATTCCTGTCTTTTTCTCTCTCTTGTTCTATCTCTGTCTCTGTCTCTCTTTTCTGGTCAATGGAGACGTGAGCCAGTTGCCTCACTCTCCTTCTGCCACAGCCATTCTTGCCCAGTCATGATGAACTGTATCCTTACAAACTGTGAACCAAAATAAATAATCCTTCCGTTTGTTGTTTATGTCAGGTATTCTGTCGTAGCATAGAGAAAAATAATTAATAACCTTATGAAGGTTTATGCATGAGGCTTTGTGGCTGCCATCTTCTTATTTGAATAGAACTTTACTTAAACCCTGTGTAATTTATTGCTAAACGGAAGTTAAGAAGTTTGTAGATTTCTGAATGAAAAGAACAATTAATCTGTTCAATACTGAAGGGAGGAGCCTGATTTCCATTTTAATCATTTTTCTTCCCTAATTCTTCAGAATAGCTTCCCCATTGAATCAGAGGTTTACTAAAGAGAGATTTACAGAGTTAGACCCAGAATAACTTTCCATCCTCTCTATTTTTTAATTATAAATAATTCAAATATACAAAAAGTCCTAAGCTCAATACAGTACTTGTATTAATTACATCCTTCATTGTTATAACAAAATAGCTGACAAAATCATCAGAAGGAAGGGCTTAGTTTAGATCACAGTTGGAGGATAGTGTCTATCATGGTGGGGAAGGTATGACAATGGAAGGGAGCATGGAGTAGCTGGATACATCGCATCTATAGTCAGGAGGCAGAGAAATGCTGACTCAGCTGGCCTCCTCCTTTCCCTTTCTTCACAGGATGGTACCACCCACATTCAATATTTTTCTTCCCTCTTCAGTTAAACCTTTCTGGAAACATCCTTGTAGTCACACACAGAGGTATGTTTCTGTGGTGATTCTAAATCCAGTATCCAGTCAAGCTAGCACTGAAGATTAACTATCACCGCAGGTATGCATCTCTTGATTTAAAAATAAAAAAGGCTGAACTTTAAGATAGTTAAAATATTTACTTAAGCAGATTTATTAATATATACTTTATATATAATTAGACTAATCACTTTACATACAAACTATGATAACTATATACTAGCATGTAAATACTGCCATAGTCATGCTATAGGATATTTTTTTCACCTCCACAACTGTTCTCCTCTTCCCTTTTCAATCAAGTTCTTCCTTCCTCCCCACTCTTAGTAACCACTGATCTATGTTAGTTGAAAAAGTATGTCATAAGCTAGAAGAAATCTTTGGCAAAGAAATTCAATTTATACTTAAAACTACAAAGGACTCTTAACTGAGTAAGATAAATAACTCATGAATACAATTGGCAAATTTAATAAGTTAGAAATACTACAAAGTAATAGAAACCTCTAAAACATTATGAAAATTTAGGTATTTGAAAACCTGAAGAAAACGTAGACTATATCATACACAATAAAAAGATGATTATAAAAAATAGAAATACTTTAAAAATATTTTATTATTTTTATTTTATGTGTATGAGTGTATTGCCTGCATGTATGTGAGTGAACCTGTGTTGTGCAATGCCGTGGAGGTCAGAAGAGGGCTTCAGATTCCCCTGGAACTGGAGTTAAGGACAGTTTGTAGCCACCATGTGGGTGCTGGGAATCAAACCCGGGTCCTCTGCAAGAGCTGTCAGTGCTCTTAACCGCTGAGCCATCTCTCCAGCCCCCCAAAATAAAAATACTTTTAAGAAGCTACTATTAATGAAAAATAACTGAAACACTTCAAGGATTTTGATAAGCAGCATATTTGACATAGGTGAATGTGAACTGGAAAACAGAGCTGAAAAAATAACCAGAAATTGGTACATAAACAGAAAATAGAGGCATTTGATATGTCAAAAGCCCTACAGGAGAAAAGAGCAACCAAATTTGGAGTTCTTAAAGGACAGCAGAGAGAAAACCTAACAAGTGAAGTAATCTAACCTATCATCTCTTAGCAAGGAATTTTCAAGGGCTGACAGACTTCAAGCATCATATTGATCAAATCTTAATTCTGAGAAAGACAGAGTAAAAGAAGATTCTGTCTAGAATTGGTAAAGTTTCAATTGATGACAATAACAACAAAACAAAAAAACATATGTTGAGGTCCACGATCCCCACCTAAAAGCAGACGTTATCAAACATGGCTGGGCAAAATTTGAAAGAGGAATGGTGGCTTAATCTCATGTATGATCATATGTACAAAAATCAGAACACATAAGCAAAGAAACATACTAAGCTACTTACCTTGTGAATGAAATACTTCAATCTTTATATTTAGAGAATTTAATCAGTTTATTTTAAAATCCACAGGCAGAAAAATAAAATTATGAAAACAAATTTTCAAAAGAAGAAAATAGAAGGCCTCTTACTAGGAAAATTAACATGGCTAATGAGATTCATTCTCTGACATTAGTATGGTCCAAAACAAAAGTGGAATGCAGTATTTCAGAGCTAAAACTGATTGATGCTAAAAAGAAAATGGAGAATGTGGCCTTATGACTCAGCTGAAATGTAAACGCTATTCATTGAGAGATGGCTAAATAATTGTCTACCCATATAGCAGATAATAACATTGTAACAGCATATTGCAAGCAAAAATAAACTCCTGATGAATAAAATATGAAAGAGAATTTTTCTAATCCTGGAAAGGTAAGGAATGACAATAATATGAAGCAAGGAAATATTTCCTCTGTCAGGCAAAAGCCATGAAGACATAAATGTTACAAATCAGATGTCATTAAGAATACTGCAATGCACAGGGTGCCATAATGCTTTTTAAAAACCATAAACCATGTGAAGATGTTAGCAACAGCCATGATTGATTTATTTCAGAACACATCAAAATTCTTGACATCAACTAGAGAAAACATGCCCTATTATGACAAATGGAGATGAAGAGATGATTCTCTGGGGAAGAAACCAAAGTGACCAAAGTAAGTTTAGAAAGATGCTCCATTTCCAGAAGAGATGAATCAAGCTTAAGTGGCAAAAAAAAGCCAGAAGGAAATGTATTAACTCAACCCCCCTTGAAAAATATACATACAATATCTGAATATTAGTGCATATGTATTGCTGAAGGTTGTATAAAAAGGAAATCAGTGCCAGACAAGAGAAACCTCCCTTCGAGTTATTGGTCATAGTAGTCCTAATAACACAGGCTGTTGCCACAGCCATTGATTACCTCCCAGAACTTGAAGGTAAGATGCTATTGCTGAAGATAGGACATACTTTGGACATGGGACTTGGAGCAAGGGAGCTGGAGGTGACCTGATAGCCTTGTCCCTGAAGACTAGCTCTCATAGTTCTAGAGGATACTATGCACGCTGCTAAAGGAGAAAAACAATCAGTGGTACAGCCCATAACCACAACGACTGGCACAGCAAACTATCTCTATTGGTGCAGTAGTGGCACTTTTAATAAAAATAATTTATTGAGAATTTCATACAGGCATATAAGCATATAAGGCATTTTGATCAAATCCATCCCACTCCTTCCCCACCAACTCCTCCCATATCTCCCCATCACTTTTTTCTGATAAATTCAGCACTCTTTCTTCTTTTATTTATAGGGCTTTTTGCTACCCTAACATTCCCCCCCTCTGAAGAGGTAACCCCCAAGCCTTTTAAGGATTAGACAAGAGCTCCCAAATACTTTTGACATTTTTGGCCTTTGGAACAGAGTATGTTGGTAAGAGGCACAAGGACATTTTGACTTCTAAGCCAAGAAACTGGCTACTTTTCTTTGAGGTCTTTGTTCCCTAACTGCCTAGCCAATTCCTACCTCCTATTCTTGTCATCCTCTGAAGATGTTACCCAACTTGTGGATAGGGAATCAGGACACAGACCATTCTGGCTTCTTCCATGCTGAACAGGGATGCAGGATGAGGCAATTGGAATACCCCTTCAGTGGGTCTATCTAAATGACTGCAAAAACTGCATAACTCTTACCTGTAAGGGGAAAGAAAGTACTTGACTGGTGAATAGGAGATGTGAAGGAGAAGTAAAGGCAAGAGTAATTAGCATTACAAGTTCTAGACAGGGAACTAGAAAAAAGTCAGAACAGGGCAATTTTCAAATGTTCATATGAGAGTCCACTGGAGTTTCTTGACAAGAGCTTCCAAAAGCATCCCTCTATTGGGTTCCTTCTCATTTTCCTTTTGTTTTCCAAGGCTGGACTCTAGAGGGATGGATTCAGGATTTGCTTTCAGGTATTTTGATAGCTGTGAGAGTGGTTAGAATCAGTGTCTGTTCCCTCTCAAAGGCTTCTAGATAGGGGGAGAAAACAAATTTGGCCATCATTTTAGAACAATAGTGGGTTGTCTCCTTTAGCTACAGGTGAGCACTACAGTGTTGCAGACCAAGATTTGAAGTCTTATGCCTGAGAAGTGGTGGCACTTTTATCTAGGTGTAATCAACAGCTATCTAATTGGACTTAAAGCCCTCTTAGTGGGAGGGAACTCATGGGTGGCATTGTAAATATAGCCAAATACACATGGCTGGAGAAGTCATAGATCCTAGAGAAAAATCCTATGTCTGTTGTCTATCTAGACAAATGAAATTTCTTACTGTATGCTAGATATTGATCTTTATATTTACAGACAAGTATACCATTTACCACTCATCAACGAAGCTTCTTTCTGCAACAGATGGAGGCTATTACAGAGTTCCCCAACAGGTCACACACAAAGAATATATGTCTAAGAGATGCTAAGTCCTAAGTGACACATCTATAGTGAAACCTCTATATCCAAGGCTCATGGAACATAGCAGAACAGGGGGTAGAGAGAAAGAAATACATCCCTCAATTGTCACTGGTGAATTTTCCCCATACAACAGAGTGCAGTGCAAACAGAAGACCACAACTGGCTAAGTTTTAGAAAATAAGAGACTGCAGAGTGCATGTTTTTTGATAGGACTCCTATATTAAACCCCACTCACCCACAGCTCAGGGACTATTGTGAAAGAGGGGGTGGAAAGTTTGCAAGAGCCAGGTTTGGTGCATGAACATAAGGGCATAGAGGTTTTTAGGCCACTGGGAACTTGCTCATATGAACTTGCAACAATGGTGACAGCATGCACAAGACCCATGCTGACTCAATTAGACAAAACCCCATCATATAATGAGGGAAATGGGCAGCAGGCCCCACCTTAACAGAGGAACTATTGGCAACTGATTACCACTCAGTGAGGGAGAATAGATCTTTTTTAAGATCTCTAGATAGGTTAACTAGACTCCAGTGGATGATCTTGCACGGAAGGACTTCTGGTACAAATGTTTGACCAGATAGGACTTAACATATATGACAGAATGCATGAAATCCATTGGGGGAGGGGGCTATGGGGATGCAGATCAGTGAGGGTCCAAATTTGATTAAGTTCTACAATATGAAATACACAAAGACTCAATAAAATATATATTCATAAAAAGATGCTCTATTTCTACAAACTGGAAATTAGAATTAAGATAATCATGAATTTTCATTTTAAATTCATCCAATTGGCAAAAAGTGAACAAATCTTTTAATATTAGCTATTGGCAAAGTTGAAACAGGATCCTTCTGAGTAGGTACGTAAAATAGAAAGCACTGGATTGGTCATGGGCTGAGTCAAAAAACATATGGCACACTAAATAGACATAATCAAGGAGAATTTAATGAACTATTTAATTACTACACAAAACTGAGGGAAAAAAGCTAAGGGAAGCTGAAAGGAACTTTAAAATATTGTAGGATTATTAAGGGCAGGAAACTGTTACTGCACTTATGTCTAAAGGATAAAGACAAGAATAGCACTCTTTACTGGATAGCTACCCAGCTGAATTGATGTTCCTTACAGAGGAATCTAGAGATTGATAAGCCATGTTTTACCGGGTATTAGTCCACTTTTCCTACCTTCTCACTGCTTCAAGATCTCAATATCTCAACTTCATTTGCCTTCTGTGGTCCAGAGAGGAGGATTTCTGGCCGTCTTTCCTGGAGAAGGCATGTCCTGGTCTCCTGCAAGGCCATCAATTTCCAGCCCTTTATATAAATAGGTTCATTGCCATGCCTTTGAACTTGAAATCTCAGTCCTTGTCATTTGGGCCTGGGATAGAAACTGGTATTCTCCAGAACTTCCCAGTGTCAGTTCACATGCTTATTCTAGGTGTTGAGTTAAATTGTTTGCTTCAAACATGTGACCTTTACCATTATTCCTTTCAAGCCTAGATAAATACATAGAATGAACATGAATCACCACCTGTCACTGCATTACAGACAGGGCAGTTCACTTTATACTATCCTGCTGTCATCCCAGACCTAGATGCCTGGAACACTTCTGTCTTGCAGAAATTTCCCTGGCTCATTTCATTCCTAACACCTGTCAGGTGAACCTAGGCTTTTTCTTCACTCCCTAGCCAGTGTAGGTCCTGGCTACTGACAGGGTCTATAAAAAGCTTTTTGTATCTTTCTAAGTTCAGAATGAGACTAAATTCCAATAGAGACCAACACAACTTCACTCTTATTGCATTGTATGGTCCATTCCAGCCTTCTCCATTGGAGTTAGCCAAAGGACAGCACTTTGTAAGTAAAGTAGCTTTTGCTTCTGTCCTAATGTAACCCAGAAGCAGGAAAACACCAGAATATTCTAGCATGGTCTGCAAACTTATCAGCTGTGCTTTAAACACTCATAGGATTAAGGTTTGGATAAATTTCAAAATATATTTCATGTTTCTAAAATGTGTTTTGTAAGAAAATAAGCAGTAATATTACATTGCAAGTATTGATATTTTATCAAGTACACTCCATTTGTCCTAAGATCTGTTTCCACTAATTTGTATTAGGCACTCAATGCAGCATAAATTGGCTCCACTTCAGATTTCATTGTTCATCAGTGGGAAAATAGTCATCGGGATTTCGAAAGAATACGCACACACACACACATGCACGCACGCACGCACACACACACACACACACACAAACACACACACACACAAATTCAGAAGAGTCAAAGGGGACCAATGTAGTAATTCTAAATTTTCTACAGATTTCCCCTCAAAGGTTATAAACATCCGTGGAAAGCCATGTGAATTACATCAGTAGTTCAGAAGGGATGTTTGCTTCTTCCTTGGCTGATATTTCTGTAAACAATAGGTTCCCATAAGACAGCCAGTTTCCTAATGTGGTTGATAACTGTTTGCTGTGTTTGTCAAACTGGTGAGTTTGGCAATATTCTGTTTCTCTATGACAGGGACTATTTCTTCCTTCCAAGAGAATGAAATTATTTCAGAGCTATCTATAAAATGAACAATATGATGTATCTATGGAGCCTCACCAGTTGTGAGATCTTTGGATCCTGAGTCTTTAATGTGCCTGCAGATCTTGCATCTACTACTAGACAGCTGAAAGTCTATAGTCCAAATTTGGCAGAGAGAGAGAGAGAGAGAGAGAGAGAGAGAGAGAGAGAGAGACATCAGGGATTGAAATGGGACAGTTTGAGGAGTCCCCTTTGAATATTTTGCTTATACTTATCACTGGTGGGGATTTTTGGCTTCATGAAGGTGTCTCTAGCTTCATATTTCCTCTTAAAGGATGTATAATTATGCTCTATTTGACAGCACACAACAGGATTCACTAATACTCATTTTAAGACCAAGACTCTAGTTTAGGCATTTCCACAAACTGTGTTGTTTAATCTGAACAGATTCCTTTTGTAGGAGTGAGAAGGAAACATCAATTCAGCCTGTTACTTTTTATGGCCAATCCCATTATCTGTTCTCCCATAATTTGTGTGAGCTTCTTATTTGCCTTCCATCCCTCAGCGCTAAATTCCTCATTCATACCTTGGTTGGAACAGACAAATCAACTGGTTTTGACACTCAGGTGCAATTATCAATGATGCATTTGCCTCAATGCAAATGTCAGGATGTAGCAGGGAAAGGTTACCTCCCCACACTGCAGGAATAATCACTCTGCAGTGTGTCAAACTTCTATCCACTCTGTGTCTTTTTCTGAGCCAATGTGTGTGTGTGTGTGTGTGTGTGTGTGTGTGTGTGTGTGTGTGGTCAGAGGACACCCTCAAATGCTGGTCCTTTGGGGTGGGGGTGGGGGTCCTTGCATCAGTCACATAAACTGATCCCTAATTCGGCCTCTTCTGGGGCGTTCACACACATTGTCAAACTCAGGTTTTGTTGTCTCCGAAGGTTCACACGTTTATTTATGGACAGCATAGGTGGGTCTGGCTTGTGGGAATCCATCCTTGCAGATTTGAACTTTACAGCCTTCTGTCTGGTGAAGCGCTTCAGTCTTATTTAGAGGGGACAGTCGTCTACCTGATGTCCCCATTTTGAAAGTCAAGGGTCTGTGCTAGCTGAATTCTTTATGGATGTCTGGAATCAGCCTCCTTCCAGCCTATGAAGAGCTCATCTTAATTATCCCACTAAGGAGGAAAACAGGCGAAGCAAGAGGCCTTTCCCTTCCGGGGGTTTTGTGGGGGAGGTGGGGCTGCTGTCCAGAGAGACATTGAAGATGAGGAAGTCGCTTTTGCTACCCTGGTTGTTGCTATTTTGCTCAGCTCTTCAGTTGGGAGGAGGGGAGGGGACACACGCTGGCTTTCTCCCCAGCACAGCTGAGACCTTTAGGAAATCACTGCGGAGGCAGAGGCGGCAAAGCACTATTTTTATCTCCAAATTGATTCAGCTGCAGTCGCCGCTGTGAGCTCTGACTTCATTGCTTCCCTGCCCTCCCCCTAGCTGTCCTCACTCCTGGCTTCAGCCAGATTTGGCGACTTTTCTTGGCTTCCTGCGACGCCCCATTCCCGCGGCTCACTCCTCTCCCTGTCAGCCTTGCGGGGCTGGGCGCGGGCGGGCGTGCTCCTGGCAGGCTCTGATAGTGACAGGATCAGATAGTGCTGCGGGCTTTGACATCCCTCAGAGGCCTTGGCCAGACAACAGCAGAGCCTCTCTGGACCCAGCCAGCATCTGATTGCTCACCTTCCAATTTCCCCTGTCCTGGGGGAATCGAGCCCCACAAAGAATGTTCGTCGGTTGCAACGCTGGGAGCCTGAACATTTGTCAAATCTGTCCCATCTGACCGAGGTCCACGCTTCCAAATGCTGTTATTGCTAGGAAGAAAGGACACATACGCGATGGCCGTATGTCATCTTTCTCAGAGTGGCTCTATACAGATGAGCCTCTGAGAACCTGGAGGGAAAGGAGCAGGGCAGGATAGGCCACCTGCCCGGGTTTGCACCTCGAGTTTGCAGTAGCCTCCTTCCTCAGTCCGGGAAGGCTGGGACCTAGGCCAAAGCCAGGTAGGAGTCGATATTAGTTTTCTAGTCATGTCTCCTTCCATTCTTCATGCCTAGCAAATAAGGCAACGGCACTCAGAACCCCTTGTTACAATGGCGTCTCTGAAGAGGATTTCAGAGACAGAAAGAAAAGCAGAAGAGTGTTTGCAGGCTGAGGGTCAGGTGGTCCTAGCAAGCCCTCGGCTAACCGTCCAACTCTAATTTAATCTGGATTCTGCGCTGAGCACAGAGGCTGCCGAGCCCTGAGCACTCCATGCAGGTGGGTAGATGAGCTAGGGAGTCTGGGCTCTGGCAACTCTAACAAGCTGGCTCAGCCACCAGTCCTCAATAGGCCAATTAAACTTACAGGTGATAGAGAAGGATTTATCCAATGTGGTCTCATTGGGAAGAGGAGCAAAGAAATCCCCTGACAACCTGTTCTCCCACCAAGTTTGTCTTCTAGGTCCTGACATGAGGGTTAGGTTCAAACACCCATAAGAGGTATGAATAAAGAGGAATCCTGGTCAAGGTGTGGTTCTTCTAATCACTGACCCATCTGGACTCCAATTGCTCCAGAAAGGTAATTGGGCAAGATGTCTGAACTGTGTGAAATCTCTTCCTGAGAGACAAGTCCCTCTTCCAGCTGGCAATATGCCTTAGCCTTGTCCTTCTCCCTGCATGAGATTCCTGGAGATCATAATTTCAATAGTCTTGATAGACCCAAAGTGTCCCTAATTCATGCCTTGAAACAATCGCCAATGTAATCCTATTAAGAGGTGAGGCCTTAGTAAATGATTAAGTCATAGCAGAAATGCCTTCAGCAGTGGGATTATCTGGAGGGAATGAGTTTACCTTTGGGGTTTGGGTCCCTCCTGTCATGTGAGGACACAGGATTTTACCTCTGGAGAGAATGCAGCAACCAGGCACCACCTCAGAAGCTGAAGGCAGTCCTCTTCAGACACTGAACATGCCTATTGCTTTGACCTTGGCCTTGTACCTTGTAGAACAAGGAGAAATAAACTTTGCTCACCTTAATTACCCAGTCTATGATGTTTTGTTAGACCAACACAAAATGGACTAAGGCATTTACCAGATGGAGCCTGGCATGTACTAGAGAAGATATGAGCAGGTGAAAAAGGAAAACTAGAAAAGGCAAATTTAGACAGAGTTAGACAGAAGGTAAACAGGAAGAAAGCTAAAGAGGGGCACAAATGTTGGCTTCAAAGCTGAAGGGACCTGTGTATTAGAAAAATAACAAGTTACTGTTTTGAGATATGAAGTGATAAAGGTGATCAATATTCTAGGCCTATGCTGTAGTTGTAGCACAGTAATTTCTAGCCACATGTGGCCCTTTAAACTTAAGTCAATGAAAATGAAATTAAAAGTTCAGTTCTTCAGTCACACTTGCCAGAACTCAAGTACTCAGCCCACACAGGGCTCACAACCGCCATGTTGGGTGGTGTAAGTTCATCATTTTCGTCACTGCAGAGCATCTATCGGACAGTCCTACTTCAGAGAGAGAAGCACAAAGAAAGGTACTGAGGTAGCAAAACTCAGGACATGTGTAAAGAGCACTTTGTAACTTGGGACAGCTGGTGCAGAGGATGAATACGAAGACATTGTTGGAATGAGGAGATTAGAGGAAACAGACTATCAAATATAAGCTGCAGATGTGAAGTGTGCTCTACAGGTGCTGAGCCTTCCTTTAAGTTCTGTGGATAGGGACATGGTCAGAGCTGTGCTCCTAAAAGATAAATGCCAAGTGTTGTGCATAAGGCAATTTTGAGTTCTTTCTGGTTTTCAGAATCCTTACACATCTATTATCTTGCTTAATTCTCAAAACAAATCTGGATAGGCAGAACAGGTCTGAAAAAATGAAATTAAATAAATATTTTAAGATTTGGTCAGTGTTACTAGGGAGAAGAAAAACACCTTGTACAAAGCCATAAAGAAATGAATAAAATCCTTCTCCTACCTATGAAAAACAGCTTTCTTCTTCCAGGACTGCCCAGCTGGTGAATTCTCCTTCTTTAAACAGAGGCTACTGATTTCTTCTATTTTGTTGCAAGAGTTGAATTATGTTATTAAATGACCCTTAACAGGAGGCAAAAGACCATGTGATGGTAGCATCAAATTTGACATAGAAAAAAACAAAATCAAAACTACAAATTGGAGCCAAAAAATTAAATAAATAAATCTTAGGGAGGATTTCCAAAGCCAGGCTATCTACAGCCATGGGAACCATGTCCATTGGAACTGGTCACATCTAGTAGCAGCCCAGATCACCACCAGCCGGAGGAAAGAGCAGGTGCCAACTCAGTACAGAAAAGAGGCTTAAACTGAGAGAGGCTTCCAACTGCATCTGTGGAGGACATTTCTGAAAATAGAGCATGGTGTATTTCTGGGGAGAACACTTCATGCCAATCCTCAAATCAAACTTCCTGGGCAACTTTAAACTTAATGTTTGAGAAGAATAGCATTCGCCTGGACCTCAGGTAGCTTGCGATTCCTTCCTATTTTCTGAATTCTATCTTAGACTGGGAGAAGGCTATTTAAGATTTCTGACTCTCAGTTTTTCCATCTATAAATCTATAAAATGTAATAGTATCATTGTTTAAAGAATTCCATGCAAGACAGAAAACATATCATGTAGTTCCAGTATACATGGTAAAGTGTCCCTAAAGATAGATAGATTTTTTTTTTTAAATATACATGGAAAGGCAAAGGGATATTTGGGTTGTAGATGAGGGTAGTGAAACACGCTTGTCAGATAGCAAGTGAAGTCTCCATTCTTGTTCTCCAAGAATTGTGATCACCTTCCTAGAAAAAACCCAGAAACTTCCCCTGCTTCTTCACTGAGAGATTTTAAATTCCCAGACAGAATATTGTGTTTGCTAGCTGTCAGTAGAGTCATGGATTTGAAACACAAGCTGAGCCTGGCTTCCCAGAGGTTGATATGGAAGTAGTAAGGTGGAAATCCCAGTGCAGAGGGAAAGCTGGTTTCTGTCACTGATGTAAAGTGTACTGCAGGCCTTAGCCCCTGCCCCCTTCTCTTTTTAATCCTTCTTTTGTTCTAGACCCAGTAAAAGGAATATATTTACTGGCCAGCTCAGACCCAGTATATTATTGCCTTCTTTTTACAGTTTCCCCGTGGATTCTGGGTTTAAATGAGGTGCCAGGATTTATAAAGCAGGTTCCTGTTCCGGGAAAGAGGGAACGAGTTACAACATGCAATGTCAAGAAGCTGTCACTGTGGTGTTTCTAATTCTCTTCATTTCCTTCATTTGGAAGACAGATTTTTTTTTTCTATTATTCATCGCCTTTACCAGTCTTTTAAATAGCAAAGTAAATGAAAAAAGAACATTCTCAAATAAGCCAAATTAAGACTACCTGTTTAAAAGGTTTTTAAAATATCAAGACAGTTTTTGAAGCAGAGAAACAAATGCCACATAAAGATTGAACTAAATCCCCTGAGAGATGGGATAAGCAGAGACACCTCCTCTCAACACACACACATACACACGTGCATGCATGTGCACACAGGTACTGGCACATGCTGTTCACAAAGCCTCCCAGTGACTCCAAGGATCCTACTGGCTCAGTCTTTACTGGCTGGTTCTAAGGAGCAGAGCACAGTTTAAAACTACATTCGTCATCCAGGAACAGCTAAGAGCTCTGAGCACTCTGGCTCCCTCATCCTTCTCCTGCATTCCAAGTCACTGTAGGAGTCATTGTAGGTACAGGTACTTTTGGGCCTCTGAACACTGGGTGGCCATGGGAACAATGCTCCCACTGATAGCCATCCCCTTTGCAGGAAGCAAATGCTTCCTTAGCATACTGTGCTTTGAAGGAATAAGGTTACTTGCTTACGTCCAATGGTAACCTTTTATCCTTTTATAGCATTAATGGTAGAAGAAAGGAGAGAGAGAGAGAGAGAGAGAGAGAGAGAGAGAGAGAGAGAGAAGAAGAGAGAGAGAGATAGAGAGAGAGAGAGAGAGAGAGAGAGAGAGAGAGAGAGAGAGATTGATTTAAACTTACAATAATCATGCTTAGAGCAATTTCTGTCTGTTTTCAGTGTACTCGGGAGCTCCCCAGGCTCAAGTGTACTAAGGAAGGGAAGCCACCTTGCCTGGGGCAACAGAAATCTGGGTCTACTGAGCTGAAAATTAGGGTGAGGCAATTCATTACAGGCTGGATCTTTCTGCTCTTCTTCCATTTCCAGCAGAGAACAGTAGGTAGGGCACACTCCATAGCTTTTACCAACAGGGCTCGTGGACGTCCTCAGATCAACAACTGGATGTGCCTGGGAAGAAGGGTTTGGTTTTGACAAGAAGAGTTGTTCATCTGTTCATGGACAGCTTGAAATCTGTGGGAATGACGTGAGGGGAAGTCACTGAAGTGTCCTTTACCTAAGGAGCTGAGTATTTGAGCCCCATCCATGACTTGACCTATGAATATGTCTGGGGGCTTGATTTGAAAATCGCTTTAAAATCAGTAAGTTGTTTTTTGAGTAGCTAATCTGACCAAATGATGTGACTATGAAATGATTCACTTGCTTTCTCTGAATTTCTAAGTTTATCTCTCCATTGTACATAGGAAAGAAAATTTCAAACAGTAAAAACTGGCAACAGCATCACTTCCTTTCAAACAAGAGAGCCACATCCAGGTGAGATTATGTCTTAAGCACTGGGGCTCTTACACAGTTAGGAATCAACACAGGGAAGATGATACCCACTATCCAAGCTCAGTGTCATCATTAACGGACTTGTGTCACACACATCACACACACACACACACACACACTCACACATACACACATCACAGCCTTCTTCTGGGTTCTTGGCATAAACAGGGATGTCTATTTTTCCCATGCAACACTTTCCTATAGAGGGATATAAAACATGAAGCATGTTGATTCCACAATTATCCTGCTCTCCATGATTTAAGTACGTCTTCTAGGTATTGATCACCAAAGGCCATTTTAAAAAATATTTTATTATTTAAAAAAATTTTTTTTGAGTTTGTGTGCATTTCATACAATAGACCTTAATCAAATGTAGACCCCCTCCCCCATCCATATCACCCTATAACCTCCACCAGATTTCATACATTCTGTCATATATGTTAAGTCCTATTTGGTCAAACATTTGTAACTGGATGTCCCTCATTGCAAGTTCATTCACTAGAGGTTAATGAACCTATCTAGAGTCATTTCCTTAAAGAAGATCTACCTTCCTCATCCAGCAGTAATCAGTTAACAATAATTCCTTAGCTGGGGTTGAGGCCTGCTGCCCATTTCCCTTCTTCCATGCAGGGTTTGGGACTGATTGAGTCAGCATGGGTCTTGTACATACTGTCAACATTGTTGCAAGTTCATATGAACAAGTTCCCAGAGGCCTGAAAGCCTCTGTTTCCAGATGTTCACGCACCAACTCTGGCTCTTACAATCTTTCTGTCCCCTCTTTCACAATTGTCCTGGAGTCATGACTGGGTACGTTTTAATATAGAAGGGACATGTATTTTGCAGGCTCTTATTCTCTAAAACAGCCTGTTGTGACATTCTATGTGCATTGCACTTTATTGTGTGAGGAAGTTCTGCTGGTGAGAGTTGAGAGATGCATTAGTATTCTCTCTATTCTCTCTATCCCCTGCTCTGCTATGTTGCATGAGCCTTAGGTAGGTTCCACTGTAGATGTGTCACTTAGGGCTGAGCATCTCTCAGAGATAAATTCTCTGTGTGTGACAGTTATGAAACGTTATAATAACCTCCATCTGTTGTGAAAATAAACTTCTTTGTTGAGTGGTGTATGGTATACTGGTCTGTAAATATAAAGAGCCATATTTAACATACAATAAGAAATTTTGTTTGTCTAGAGATATGAGTTGGCTCAGTGGTTAAGAGCAGAAGATGGCTATTCTTGCAGAATACCTGGGTTCAAATCCCAGCACCCGCATGATGGCTAACAACTGTTCATAATTCCATTTCCATGCGATTCAATGCCCTCTTCTGTCCTCTGTGGGCATTGTAGGAGATGGCTGTACTTGCATACACGCGTAGAATGTACGCATACACATAAACTGAAAATAAAACCAAAATAAAACTAGAAAGAAGAGAAAACAAAAGATAAGAAATTGAAATTTGGGAAATGAGGAGAAAGGAAATAAGAATTAGACAGTGGGGAGAGTTTAAATCTAATTATAGAGGGTGATTGACCACTTAGTCTATGGAATGCTGAGAACTTCCACAAATGGAGACACCAGCAATGGAGAATGTAGGTTAAGCATACAGTAATGTTCTTCTGAAGGGATTCTTTCCTGCTGTTTTCTGGGAAGTGGATATGATTTTCTGAATCTAGTGAGCAATCAGTTGGGAAAATGGCAAAAAATTATAATCCCCTGCAGAAATTAAAATTAAATTGAAGTGTATGTAGCTCACTTGAAATAACAGACTGATATCAAACTGACATGAAAAGCAGGAATCCCAGGCACAGAGGGCAGAAGGATGAGCCTGACAATTCTAGAAGCAGGGCCAGAGCAGGTGGGAGTGATGAGATTAGGATCTCCTCACTGGCTTTTCCATGTTCTGTGGCTGCCTGTCACCCCATCTTCTAGAAATGGTGAGTCATTGTTGCAAATGAAATAAGTATTAATATGTTATATGACAGTATGTTTTAGACAAATTCTTCGAATGTTATTCTCAGAAATAAATTCTGGGAGTTAAGTAAGTCTTAAACTATCAAGTTTATCATGTAATCCTGAGTAGAATTGCTGATAGTGCTAGAAAAGGAGAATTTTATGTTATCATTGAGAATGTTCCTCAGTAATGACAGCTGAGCTTTCTCAGAATTTAAACTGCTTCATTGGCTACAGTTAGTGGTAAATATTTTTACAGAAGAATGTGAAGGAGATAAGATGGTGCTGTGGAATATTCCAGCATGGCATTAGTAACCGATTTAAAATCTGAATCAATAGAAGCAATGCACATTTTAATTGCAACATGAATATTTGGAGAAAATAGGTGAAATACCTTCACCATTAAAAAGAAGAAAACTTTTCATGAAGCTGTGTATGCCCTATGCTTGATTAAAGATTTTTGGATTTATTCCCCCAACCACTGCAAAGTGAAAGGGAGGTTTCTGTGATGCAGAACATGTGTTCAGAATCGTTGAATGGAAACGTTAATGATTTATCTGCTTCAAAAATTCCATTTTAGGAATAAAAGTATTTGTATATTTGTAGTATTTTTTTCAGTGCATTGGAGGATTTTTATTTAGCACTTATTTCATTCTATTTCCTTCTTCAATCTTTCTTATCAACTCTCTATGTCAGAAATCATTCTTGTTATTAAAATAGTGTCATAATAATATCTGTTCATAATAATCATATGACATACACTTATTAATTACTTTTATTTTTACCAAACAAATCTCTGCCAATTTGATTTTGTCCCTTTCATGGAAAAAATGACTTAATGGTTGTCATTGTCATGATCATTATTATTTAAGAAGTAAAATAAAGCATTACAAAAGTAAAGAGATGTATGATTCAGGGAACTTCCAAAAATTCCTGAGAATTCTGTAGGGAATTTAGAAGCACAAATACACAATTGAGCACAAAATAGGTCTTAGAAAGTCTGTAAAGGAATGGTCCATCTTAGACTGTTAGACTTAGAACTTGAAGTTCAGTTCTAGGCTGACTTGTATGTTGAAAACATGGCAGGTTGAATTAAAACCTCCATGGTCTTCTTTTCTATATGCTCTTCTTTAAGTTACAAAGTGTCCCTAGGATCCTGTCTCTAATTTTTTTTTCTCCCCACTCCATCAAATTCAGGTGCATCAGGGATCAATCACCTTAATTTATGAAATAAGGGCATACATTGGACTAGAGGCTTGCTGGTCATTCATTCCTTATACATATTGTTTCACACCAACAAGCACTTTTATTGACATAATTTTGAGTTAGAGTGAATGGACAGGTAGAAGAATTCTCAAATATTTGAGGAAATCCCATAACATAAAAAATAAAATTCAAAGTGAGATATGAAATAAAGAATTCAATGTAATATTTGGGTAAGATTGAGAAAAAAATCTCTAATAAAATTAATGTATTATTAATGGAATAGTCTATGATAACTTATATTTTTACCATAATATATTGAAAGTGATAGAGACAGACTTTAAAATTAATGATTAAGTGATCCGATTTAACAGCGGTTGCATCAGAATTATAAAGGCCAAGAAGACAACAGTACACAATTATTAAATAAATGACACAAGAAGAAATTTCTGGTTGAATTTCTTTTTTGGTTAAAAAATTCAGTGAGCACTTAGCACCATGGGATCTATTCTTTAAATATAAATAATTTTCAGAACATAAGGGATAAAAGGAAATTCTGAAAGAATAAGAAAAAATACAAATGTTATAGAAGTGTTTGAATGAAATGATTTTGAACTTTTCCAGAGCATACTGAAAATTACAGGTCAGTGGAGGATTGCCTTTAAAGGGCTTCTCTGAGTGAAGACATTTCTAACCTAGAATTTTATATACAGTCAAAGTATTAAAAAAGTAAGAAAGTTGGAGATTCTGTGCTGCTTCCTAGCAAATCCTGGAAAATGTCGTTTAAAAAGTTGGCTGGACTCTGTAGCAAACATCACATCTTTAATCTCAACACTTGGGAGGCAGAGCAGGAGGATTTCTGTGAGGTCTGGGTTAGTCTGATCTGCATAGCAAGTTCTAGGTCATTCAGGGTTACGGAGTGAAACCTTGTGTCATAATAAATAATTATAAATTAAAAATTATGAGAATCTATTAAAAAGAATGTTTGAGACCCAAAGAGTGAAATGCTATCCAGCTGAGCAGATGTGGAGGGAAGGTCTTAGTGGCCGACGGAATCAAATGACAAAACATGGTAGGAGAATGTCCCCAAAACAGACAAAATGAATGACAATTGACTAACGTATTTGAACACTTGGAGAACTCTGCTTTAGGAAAAAAGTGAAAACTTTATAGACAACAATATAAAAGGAAGAACGGAAGTGAATTTCCATAGTATGTTGCTAACTCTATTTTAGAAAATGCTTCTTGTCCTTATAAGTAAACAACAGTTGAGGACCCAAAATATGTGATGAACTGCTGGAGAGGCCCACGTGACAAAGGATAACTCCAGAACCAATCACCTGCACCACAGTTGAGTTCAAAAGGGGTTCTCCTCCCACATTCGCTTTGCAATGACTGGCCCATGCCTGACTGCAGCCTTATGAAACACCTAAGCGTGAAATGCCCAGTGAAGCAATTCTGATCCCTCACCCACAGTCACTGTAAAATAATAGTTTGTTGTTCTAAGCAACTGCTTTATAGTAATTTGTTATGTGGCAGTAGATAATTAGCATATTCCTTAATAATATGCCATTCCTTTTATGGATATAGTTTTGTCACCAATGAGGAAGGTCATCTTCAACTGAATATGCATTTTACTTAGTATAGAGCTTTTTTATATTTCAGAATTTGTTTAGGGGTCAGAGAAGATACTTCGGTTCACTGACATTGTGACTCAGAAAACAGTTGAAAAATTAGACTCAGACAGTCTGTGGGAGAAATATTTCTAATGATATGTTTCTCTAGACATCTTACAAGGATGCTCTCACAATGACAGCTCAGTAATTTTCATGCTAACCTTATCCCTCAGTACTCTGGCCCAATGATGGTCACATGAACAGTATCCAAGGTCTCAAGATACCACTACATGTTTCACAAAAACCCAACTTTAGCTCACAAAAGAGATTAAATGTATTGGACAGCTGACTTGACCTGAGACAGTCAGATCTTTTCTCCCATACATTTAGAATTAGCATATATTGATAAAACATTTTAATGCTGGAGACCTAGAACAAGTGTTTATTATACTCAAGAATCCGACAGAGGCCAATACAGTGAATTAGAGAGTTTATAGAGTGATAATGCTGAAACCAATACATAAAAAGAAATCATGGTTAAACAAATCCAGAATTGCCTGAGTACACACACACACAAACATACACAGACACACACACACACACACACACACGGGTGCACACACACACACAATTCACATATGCATTCACTTTGATAATTTATATATTGCATTTAGATCATATCCACCTCTCACTCACCCGCTGTACCTCCCCCTGAACCCACTCTATATCCCTCTTCCAAATATGTCTTCATTAAAAAAAATATTGATAAGCTACTGAGACCAATTAATGATGTTTGTATGCACATGGGTTTAGTGTCGGCCACTGGAGCATGGATAACCTCCCATGTGCCATACCTATGAAGTAAATTGACTCTCCTTTCTCCCCTCAGCCATCAACTGCCTCAGCTAGAGGTAGGGCTTCATGAGCCCCTCCACCATCCATGCTAAATTTTTTTTGGTCTTTTTGAGACAGGGTCTCCCTGTAGCCCCAGCTGTCCTGCAACTCACTATGTAGACCAGGCTGGCCTTGAACTCACAGAGATCCTCCTGCCTCTGCCTCCCAAGTCCATGCTAAATTTTTGACTGCCTTGATCTTGTGCAAGTCTTGTGTAGGCAACCAAACAGTTATGTGTTTATGAGTGCAATGGCCCAATTATGGCCACGAGACTCTTTTGTAGCAGTCGTTCCCAACCTCTGACTTTATTTTTCTGCCTCCTCTTCAGTGATGTTCCCTGAGTATTTGAGGTAGATTTATGGTACAGATATTCCATCCAGTACTGAAAACTCCACAGACACTTAGTCCCCATTCTTTGACCAGTTGTGAGTCTCTGTTAAACAGCATCACTTTAAAAAAAAAAAAAAAAAAAAGCTTCTCTGATGAGGGGTGAGAACTACATTGATACAGGAATATAAGGATACATATTTAGAAGGAAGTTTGATACTACATCCACTTGGAAAAACATTAATAGTAAGTCCCTCCTAGGTATGACCTCCCCATCAAGGGTTCTTGATCAGGTTTACAGTATCAAGCATGAGTTCCAACCTGTGGAGTGGACCTTTAATCAAACTGGAAAGTGACTGGTTGCCCCCACAACTGTTGTACCCATGGTCATATATTTCCAAGCCAGTCATTATTATAGCTCCCATGGTTTACAGCTGGGTTAATATGTTGATAACTTTTCTCCTCTGACAGCCTACATAGTACTTTCTGATACTATGAAAGTGAGCCAGCTGGGAGGAAACTTCCACATCAGCATCAGCTTTATGTCTTCATTTCCTGTGACCAACGTGTGGTATCTGCAGCAACAGGGTCTTACCATCAAGTTCTGGTGGACAACCAAATTCAGTGACAATAGGTATTGTTTTGGGAGTCTCTGGGATCTCCCTAAATGACAACTTAAGCAGGGCATACCACTCCTGGGAATGGGCTTTTTGTTTCTTTTAAATGGCTTTGTCAGTATTCCCTCCTATGTGAGCATAACTTTGGTGTGTTTCTGTTCCTTGTAGGTTAACCATCACTGAATGAGCTGGAAGTTAGAGGAAAGTCCTCATTGGACATACCTGCAAGATGCTGTGCCAAGGATCTCTACCTGCTGACCCCAGAAAAGAGCAGAACACTGTGTCAGCAAGCTATTCATAAAGCCCACAATATAAAAAATAAACAAAGGAGCTGTGATTTCTTTCTTTTGAAACATCTCAATAGAAATTAAGCTTTGTAACTATCAGTATTTTAATGGGAAACATTCAATCTCATTCTGTAGCATTGGAAAATGACATTTCTGAATTTAGTATTCTGTGCTGTTATAAAACTACCTATAACAGCAGATTATTTGTTATAGTCATGAGAATTATAAGTGCATACCTGAGATTATCTCATATACTTGTTATCATGGGGTGTTGTGGATTATTTTCTGACACTGATTTTGAATCTCTTTTAAGATATTACTGTTTACCAAATCAATTATTGATGCTATCTCAGTAATAGAAAGTACCTAAGTTTTAAATGAAAACCAAAGATAATCTCAAAGCTTATTTTTCCTAACTTCACTATTTCTATTAACCCTGACTGCATAAAACATTTATTTATTAAAGAAGTGTTTGCTGAGCATTTTCTATTGACATGACCTATTATCATTAAAATGTTCATGCATATTATTTTTTCCTGGATGTATAAACATATGTTTTTTTTTCTATAAGGTCTCTGAGCCTCAGTTTTATGATCTATAAGACTGATAAATAAATTTTCTTATTTTTGTATTTTTGTATATTAAATTAACTTATTCCTAGGGACATAGTAGATATACAATAAATGTTATTCTTATAATTATACATACACATGAACAAATTAATCTGAATTACTGGTGCCCATATGGGCATTGGAATTACAATAACTCAGCAAGAGGGTAACATAATAAAGAACAGAAATAAAAGGGATCTGCAAACCAAGAATAAATCAAATGTAGAAACTTTAGTAGTCATTACCGTGACATTACACTTCAGTGGGGTTCTTTCTTAGGTACAGTCCATGCAGAGCAATGAATCTAAACTTAAATATGGAAGTTCACTTAGTGATCCAAGAGGCAGCCAAGCCCATCATTAAATCGCTGATTTTTTTACTCAAGTTGTATTTCCTTTGAAGATCTGACTCTTATTTGTTACAGAATATCAATAAATTAAGAAGTAATCTTGGCCCACAGAAAACTAACAAAACTGAGCTTATTGTTTACCAAATTATTGAGACACAAGGCTACACTCACAGGGCAGTTAACAATCTAACAGGAGTTGAGGGCTAGGAGAAGTGATGAAAGGAGGCTCAAATGCACCACAGTGGGCAGAACCGTTCAGAGCACAGCAGTCTTGGTTACAGTAGTCTTAGTTACAACAATGGCCCAACAGTTAATGTCCAGAATTCTAACTATAAGTAATCAAGGAAATGACAAATCATGTTTGAAACACTCTGTTTAGTAAGAAAATTAGTGATTCATAAAAATGACCCAGGTTTTGTTTTCTAACACAGAAAAAGAGAATGGTAAAAACTTGAAGTCTTGAATATTAAATTACAATTGTTGATATTTTTTGAAATTCAATTACCTGCAATCTATAGTTCCTGACAATGCTGAATAATAGAGGCACTATTTAATGTATTCTGTGCCCAATTGAGCCAAACTTCAATATTATAAAATTGTTTATTTCTTTGGCAAATACAAAAATATGTCTAATAAGTGGCTATAAGTGGACACATCCACAGGCGTCTATTCAAACAGTCTTCAAGTTAAGTGTTTCCAGCTCAGAAGCTAGTACTCGGCACTATAAACTGCTTTCAACATTCATTTAAAGCACAATAAAGTAGACACAGCAGGAAGCAGTGTAAAGAGTGGGCTTAGGTTGCTGCATTACAGTGCCAAGTCATGAAGAACTGTGACACAGAGCATGGCCTGCAGTCGAGTCAAAGTATGAGAATGCATAAAGGTCAGAGATCCAAATTTGTAATTAGAGAGTGGAGAATAAAAGCAGACCAATGAAAGATGAATGCCTCCCTTTGTTAGTATCAGGAACCCATGTCACTACAGGTATATTTGCTAGCATTGAATATAATTGAATGGTAAAAACTCTACCTGAGTGCATGCTAGCTGTTTATTTTTTTTTTTACACAATTTCCATTCTGGATTGAAAACTGCTTTCTGTAAGAGGGAAAGGCTAGTTCTTTGTCTTGTCTCATTTTCTAGTTTTCACATAAAAAGGGAACTCTATCCTCCTATGTTACCTGCAGGGCTACTGTCATGCGTGTATAATGCCTCATTCTCAGAAGCACCCTAATCTTGGTTTAAAGCTTTGCTGGTGCCGTGTTCAAATTCTTAACAGTTTAAAATAAGAGATACCACATTTTCATTCAGTCTTGGACTTACAAGTTACTTAACTGATCCACTTTATCTGTCTTACAGTTTGAACAGTTCATCCATGATGTGGCATTTCTGGTGTTTAAAAAAAGAGTTATAACATTTATATCACAATCAATCATAAAATTTATTCTAAAATATGTTTCTTTTTATTTTTCTTATGCTATTTCTTCTTCTCCAGTTAAAATGCCATTCAGAAAAGTAGACCATTTAAACTGAATTAGCCTAGAAATAGACCCATAGACACACACACACACACACACACTTTGATGGATTTATCTACTCTAGATAGAAATGATGCAATGGCCTTTACAGTAATGATGCCAGTGCTTTGAGAAGAAAAGTCATATTTAAAACCTTTACCATACCAGAAAAAAATATAAATAGATGTAAAAAAAATAATCTCCAAACTTGGGACGATTAGACAGGATGGTTTGTACATGGGAAGAGTCAAGTCTTCACAACTGATTTCTAAGATAGTTTAAGTCCATCTGAGCTACCCTGACCCAAAAAATTAAATTAAAACAAACAAACAATAATCTACTCATGAAGGCATATTCAAGTAAGTCACAAACTCTGAGAACATATTTCCAGCCCATAAAATATTGAAAAGATTAACATCCAGAAGAAAATGTGAAAGATTTCAGTAAAAAGCCAGGGGAAATGAGGTGAATGCTGTGGTGGTGGAGAAGTACCTCCCAGAGGCCCATGTATTTAAACACTTTGTCTGCAGTTTGTGGTGCTGTCTAGGAACCTTTAGGCTGTGCAGCCTTGCTGGAGAAAGTATAGTACTGGAGATGGGCTTTGAGTGTTTGTACCATGGCCTTACTGTAATCCTGTCCTCTCTCGGCTGTTTCCTGTGTGTAGATGAAAAGCGATCACACTGCTTCCTGGCCCTGTTGCCACGCCATCCAGGCAATTATAGAAGATATGCCTCTGGAACTGTAAGCCAAAATAAAACATTTTCTCCCCTACCTTGGTTTCTGTCAGGATATTTTATCACAGCAACAGAAAAAATAACTAATATAGAAATCAAAGTAAGAAAGACATTATATTGACAATAAACAGATGAACGGAGGCTCAGATTCAGAAATAAATAGAAAATACAAAGGAAATGAAGAAGATATCATACTAAACCTACCAGACTAGTCAACTTTTAAAGTCTATAGATTTTGAATGTTGGAAAGGACATCAATCAACACCAGCCTTCATATGTTACTGAGTGGATCATAAGTTGGAAAACTCCTTCAGAAAATAGTCTGATCATGTCTGGATGTGAAATGCACAGGCTCTTTGACCAATCAACTCTATTGTTAGGCTTTAATAAATTAGAAAAACACTTCTTCATGCATACCAGAAGATGTGTTCAGGAAATTCATAGTGGCATAGGTTTTAATAGAGTAGATTGAATATGTAAAGTCAGAAATATCATCATTCAGTGACATATATAGTAACAGAAATCAGTGAACACTGTTATGGGGATTTCCAGAGATGGATTTCATAAACACAGTAGTGAGGGAAAGATACATGATCCAAAAATCCATATGGCATAATTCCATTGACATAAATTTCAAGAACTAGTATGCCCAAAGAATACAGTGTTAAGAGTCCATAATGTATGATGCTGAAATTATGGAGAGAAAAATAATTACCCTCACAGATGAGAGGAGTTACTCATAGAGACAGGAAGTAGTCGAATGGGCAGTCAAATGTTCTAGTGACTTCTAAGTTACTGGTGATGCTTGTTTCTTAATGAGGATTTTGGTACTTTGGTGTTCCTTTGTCAGCATTTAAAATATTCATATAAGGTTTATAATAATTTATGAAAAGCTTCATTTTTTTCAAAATGCCTCATATATCAAGGTATTGTACACTCAATGTCTATTGTACTTAAAAGCCAAACATTTAAACTTCTGCTTATTGTTAACAACCTGCACTGAAAAAGGACAACTTAGCTCCTAACAGTCAACTTCAGAAGCTACAGAAAAACAATCATATTCATTAATGTATTACAATTTTTGAAATGAACATTACATTTTAGATTCAATGCGAGCTGCTTTTATAACAAAACATGACCTTCTCACAAGAAGTTAGGAGACAAAGATAATAAATTATCAAGAGGGTTCAATATTACAAGAACAATGATCCAGTCCTTTAAATTTCCAGTAGCAGTTAAGCATTATAGTTTTCCAGAAGTCACTTCCTAAGAAGAAAAGCTATCAGTAAGGTTCCTAACCTCTCACTGCAGCTGGTTTTCTAGGAACAGATTTTTCAGGACACAGATGTCATGGACATCAACATAAGCTATGAAAGCAAAGTTGGTCAGTTAAATGAAAATCAAACTGTCATCAACTCATGAAGTGTTTTTTTGTTTTTTGGGTTTTTTTTTTTTTTTTGGTTGTTTTGAGACAGGATCTTCCAGCTGGCCTGATACTGGCTATGTAGACCAGTCTGGCATTTATCTCACTGAAATCCACCTGCCCCTCCCAAATGCTGGGACTAATGGCATGTACCTCAATGCCTGGCAATACATTAAACTTTTAAAACTTAATTATATTATTTAAATATGGCTTAGTATATATTTTATTTTTTTCCCTTGCTGCTGTTATTGGTATCTTAGAGGATTGTTTTCATGGATTGAGGTATGATAAAAGTTATCTCAAAGGTAAAAATCTAAAGAAAAATGAATATAAAGTGAAAATTTGACATGGCTTATCTGCCTTTAGCTTCATCATTCCTGAAAGAACAATTCATGATATATGCCTTGAAATCCATGAAATGTGACTTTGTGTGCTTTAGAGTGTCTACTCCACAAGAGCATTAATTCACATGCAAGATTTTACTGGTGTTAAGCTATTGAACAAAAGTATCTAACATTATTGTTACTCAATTTGGGATACACAGAGGTTGATTATTTTGTTTAAATTTTCCACTTCAGTCTCTGAAGACTTGGTTACAAAAATTAGGAATTCAAAGTGTATCGTTAGATGTAATAGACTCAGCTATGGAATTGGTGATTGACTAGCCAACCAAACTTATTTGTCAATTGCAGTATCTCTATACAAGTTCCTTCAGCTAGACTCAGAAGATAGATTTGATTCAATTCTGTTTCCTTAGTGTTACAGTTTGAATATTAAATGTCCCCTATAGGCTTGTGTGTTTGAATACTCGTTCCGTGGCTGGCAGTTCTGTTTTGGGAGGCTGTAGGGTCATCCCATGAGGTATGACTAGTTGAGGTAGGTCACTGAAGGTTGAGTCTTTGAGGGTCATAATCCAGCCTTTCTTCTTCCATGAGTCTCTCCAATTACCATACCTTTTCTCTGTCATGATGGACTGTACCCTCTGAAACTATGAACTAAAACTAAGGAATGTTGTCATAATTATGAGAAAAGAAAACCAATATATTTAGAGAAAAGCCATCCTGCCTCCAAAGATTAAAACACCTGTATATTTGTAGTTTTGTGTGTATGTACATATATGCATGTGAGTGTATGTTCCTGCCTGTGCAGTTGCATGTCCATGCATGTATGTGCATATGAATCTGAAGGGCGGAGACCAAACTTACGAGATGTTCGTAAGGTGTCATCCACCTTGTTGTTTGAGACAGGATCTCTCACTGCCCTAGGCCTTGCCCTTGTGGATCAGACTAAGCTGGTAACAGTTTCACACAGCTTAGTTCTTTTTGTACAGCTACACTGAAGAACCTGTGGCAGCGGAAGTCATGCTATGAAGAACGCCAGCAGGATTTACACCTCTGATAAATACTGTTCTTTCCATTCAAGAAGAGGAAGTCATTGACTTGTCCTTTAAGTGCAAATTGCATAAAGGCATATGACTGCGTGATGTTTTCCCTGAGGTCGTTCTACATTGTTCCCAGTTAATAAATGCATAAAATCATAAGCACCTTTGTCAGTGAAAGGAAAAGCACAAAATTTGTGCATTTGCAAAGGTTAAGGAAAATGCACTAATTAAATCAACTTTATGTTTAATGAGTAACAAAACAGATTCTATATCTCTTTACCTCTCAAAATTTTATTTGAAGAGGACAAGGGCATCAGAATCAGCGAGTCCTCATTAGAAATCTTGAATGCCAGTCCTCATGGCAGATCAACTGAGTGAGAATTTGCATTTGAGCAAGTCTGCAGGTGCTTGGAATGCACACACAGCCTGAGACACACCTCCAGGCTGCCCTCTATAAATGCAGTACTGCAAACCGTGGTCAAATAAATGGCCACTTCTCTGAGTGCAGGATACTAGAACTGTGAATTGCTTACAGGAAATATTATGGTTGTAGCCGAAGGATGATCAAATTTGATATCTTTTAGTAAAAATAACCTAGTAGAGTTAAATTATACATAAGTGGAAGGTAATTTCTATGGTAACCTAGGTTTCCTAGGTGTTTAGAATTAGGAAATTGAAAGGTAATCAGTAGTAGCTGCTAGGGGACAGTCACAATGGATAAAATCCTTTGCCAAATGGCAAATGAACAAGTGGCTACAATTTGGCACCAAACTGAGATTCCTGCTGGTTTTTCAATGGCAGCTGTAAAGTACTTGCTATCAATTTCGAAACTGCTGCTACATGATAAAATATAAAACGTAATCTCAATATCCTAGGGAAAAAACAGTGTCCAAAATGACCATCTTTATAGCACAAGACTGCCTGTCTAGTGATATTCAGCTCCTTTATGAAAATCCAGAACTCACAATGATGATGTACGTTTTGAATATGAAGAAACAGTCCTATCAAGTCTAATAATCTGTGTTTCCTAAATGGCCTATCCCTTGAAGTCTGGTCAATCTACCAGGTGTCACATCAGTAAAGAAAACTGACTTTCTTTCTCCCAGCATCTATCAATTACCAATAGATCCTCCGTTATAACTGGCGTTTCATGCCCACCTCCCCCATTCACGCTGGGCCACTGTCTGGCTTGGGTTTACACAGCTCTTGTGCATGCTGTCATAAGTCCTATGGGTTTACACATACAAAGACCCTATTGTGACCAGACAACACAGTTTCCTTGTATTCATCTACCACTTCTAGCTCTTATATTCCTTCTGTACCCTCTTCTGCAATGATCTCTGATTCTTGTGAGAAGAGGGTATAATAAAGGTATCCCATTTAGGATTAAGCATTCTGAAGTCCCTTATTCTCTGCATATTGACCAGTTGTGGGTCTCTGTGTTAGTTGTCATCTGCTTCAAGAAGAAGCTTCTCTGGTGAGAGCTGATTGGAAATAAGAATTCTTAAAAATCTCAATCCTGCCCTTACATTTAGTTTAACAGGTCCTAGCATCTCATTCCATCTTTAATTTTTTTTTTCCTTTTACAGAATTCAGACACAAGTTGTTCAGAATAGAGATCACTTATATCCAGAAGGGGAAAACATTGAGAACAAGTTTCCACCTCAGAGAGAAAGTTCTAGTATAGACAGTACGAGGTCAATGCTACTAGATTCAGAATAATGAAGATAACAACTGAATAATATTCCATTGTGTAAATGTACCATACTTTCATTATCCATTCATCAGTTGATGGACATGTAGGTTGTTTCCATTTTCTTGCTATTGTGAATACAGATGCTAAGAAAAACAAAATTATGACATTTTCAGATAAATGTATGGAACTGGAAACAATCATCCTAAGTGAGGTAACCCAGACCCCAAAGACAACTATCACATTTTCTCTCTTATAAGTGGACACTAGTTTTGAATCTTCAGATAGGTATGTTTCAACTGGAAAATGTTGAGACTGGGAAACTAATAAAAGGTGGTTAATGGGAGGGGAGATATAATGCACTGTTATAAATGGGAAATGGATCTAATGGATAGGATGGGTTTAGTGGGTAGGGAAGAGATGGGTAGGGAATAAGAGGGAGTTGGAGTAGGGATAGCTAAGACTAAAGGCCTTTTGAAAGAGTCATGTGCGAACCTAATATAGAAGCTTCTTTCAATACATGCATACATAATATAAAAGAATTTAAACACAGTTACCTATAACATGGGTTTAATGGTCCTGATAAATACCACAAGCTAACAAATAAAAAGCCCAATGCCAAGAATGAACTTGCTCTTTTGGGGTTGTTAACCACAGAGATCCCATAAATCCACAAACAATACTGGCTGTTGCCATTGCACTTGGTTGCTCATAAGAACCCAGTGTTAAGATTCTGTACCTGAAGATACTTCATTCCTGAGTTTCAGAGCGAAGAAGGAGAAATTAAGCTGTTGTTGACCTTGAAGCTTCATCTCTGCTGGCTACCTTTCATAGTACTAGAAAGTACTTGATACATTCCTGGCAGAGAAAGAAAATCATCAACCTTAGCCAGCTATAAACTCTACAAACTACAATAACAACTGACCTGGCAAAATATGCCCAGTGGTGCAATAGTGGCATGAATGGAATAGGAGTAACCAACTACTTTCTAATCGGATGTAAGGCCTACTTCACAAGATGGATTCCATAAATGATACTGTTATCAGGACAAAGAACGTGTAACTAAACTGGTCACAGGACATAGGGGAGAACCTCCTATTATCATTCTGCTAAATAGACATTGTATTAAATTAAATCATAGTAACATTGTTATACTCATAGATTAGTATATCTCTCAGCTCTCACCAGAGAATAATATTGTAAATGAAGCTAGTGGAGAGCTAGGCTAAGGTAAGACTGAAGAGAAGGAACCTCCAAATATGATGAAAATATACCGTATGAAATTCTCAAATTAATAAAAATATTTTAAAAGATTAAGGAAGATGAGAAAGACTCTCATAATCTTCTAATTTCTGAATAATCACTCAGTAAAACCTGGAGATTTGAAGAAAAATAAATTGCTTAGAGATAGAGGCTATATGAAGTGAGACCATGATAGCCCAAATCACTTCTACTCTGTGGCCTGACATGCTGCCAGACTGTCATCTCCAGTGAAACAAACACTAGAATGCACCCGCAGAGCGTGAAGGCTGCTATGCTATTTCCAGATCTCCACAGCTTCCCCAGCTATGGTCACTTAGATTCGAAGGAGAGGAGATGGTGCCTGGCTCTTCCTTTCCCTGGGTGGAAAAAGGTTCGGATGACACACATATTTTTCTCTCCATTTCTTCCTCTGGTACTTTTAGGCATTTGAATTGTGCCACTCTCTGAGTTTGGACTAACAAATATTAGTTAAGATATTCCTTTGGAAGCTTTTGTTCCTTGACAGAAAGCTACAGGCTTGGGCTTTAGTTTATTGTGTGTGATAGCAGGACACAGCGGGAATTCCCTAAATGATGCATTGTCCCTTAGCCCAGCACTTGGAGTGGGAGGAGCCCTGGGAAGAAAATGTCAGCGTCTACATCACCACTTAGCTCTGCGCCCTAAGCACTAGCCTCTGCTTTGTGTGTTTTCAGAAAGTTCCAAACTTTGGTTTCTGTAAATCAGGTTTCTAAGTGGGGCCCTTTATTTGCCAGGAGGACATTTTGTCTGCCACTAGATGCACAGCCACTCAGCATGGCGAATGCAGTCCAGTCAGGCTACTTGCCATTTGTGTTTAGGGGCTTGGCGGTTTCGTGTTTGTTTCCACACTGACTTGAGTGTGGCAGTATTGGTTTTGGCCTCAGGGTGACTGCTGTTTGTTTCAGTTGCGGTTGGTGTGATTATCATAATGAAGTGGGGCTCGGTTTTGGTTTTATCCTCTTGCATAGGGACCATCTTTGATCTTTGCAATGGCACTGTATGGAGCTTGGTTATTTTCTGAAAGGGCATGTTTAAAATATGAAATATATTGAGATTCCATACTAAACTCCTTACTCTCTAAGTATCATTTCTAAATTCCTTAGTTTTCATTTGTCAGTTCTGTGGAAATACATTTTTATTTCTACTTCTTGTATTTTAAGTTCATTGTGTCTACAGATTGTTAATACTGTAATTTAATTAGAATGTTGGACTTTGTGTAACTGACTGCGACTAGTAATAATCATATACATAGAGATTAAAGACACATGGGCAAACATCTAAGTGTTAGTAGCATTAAAAATGTAGGAAATAGCATATTTTAAAATGAAATGGAGATCTTCTCTGAAGGGTAAAACCTCATTCAATTTTATGTCTTATACCAAGTTCAATATTGTATAACTGTATTATTTCAACCGTGAACCTAAAATTTTAAAAAATATTTTATTATTTTTTATTTCATGTGTATGAGTGTACTGCCTGCATGTATGTGAGTGCACCCGTGTCGTGCAATGCCGCCGAGATCAGAAGAGGGCTTTGGATTCCTCTGAAACTGGAGTTAAGGACAGATCATAGTCGCCATGTAGGTGCTAGGAATCGAACCCAGGTCCTCTACAAAAGCAGTCATTGCTCTTAACTGCTGAGCCATCTCTCCAGCCTCAGTGAACCTAAAAATTTACAGCCACTTTTGAAAGAGATGTATTCTTGCTCTGGAATGTGTTACTGAATATGTTAAAGCTATAATGAAATGCTTCTTCTTCTAAAAAAAATAGCTTAATTTGCCTTAAATTAATTTAATAAAACTTTTTGGTATGCAAAAGAATTCTCCTTTTGCCCCTAAACATGTATAACAAAAACATTACCTGTTCTCTTTATTTTGTTGTTTCCTGGGCACCTTCATGTGTTTTGTCACTGGATTCTGTTTTCATTCATTCCCTTCCTGTGCTGTTTCCCAGTGTCCCTTCCCCACTCCAGCTCCTCCCTTGTCTTTCCCTAGTTAGACACCTCTTCTGCTTTACTACTGCAGGTGCATGTACATGTATTCCATTACTCTTTCTAATTCCTGTTTTGTCTTGTCTTTTTGGGACAGAGTCTCCCTGTAGCCCCAGCTATGAGACCAGGCTGGCCTAGTGTGGTCAGGATCCACAGAGATCCTCCTTCCTCTGACTTCTGAGCCCTAGGATTAAAGGTGTGCACCACCACTGTCTTCTAATTCACCTCTTCTTAAAATCTTTTCCTGTACTGTCACAGTCCCCTTTCTAGTTTGTTATCTACAAATATATATAATTTTAAATCTAGAATCAGCATATGAGAGAAAACCTGCAGTAGTTGTGAGTTTTACTCTGATTATTTCTCCTAATATAATGCTTTGTAGTCACATCCATCTTCATGCAAATGTCATGATTTCATGTTTCCTTATGGCTGAATAAAAGTCCATTATGTACATGCTCCACATTTTGTTCATTCACTCATCAGTTGCTGGACATCTAGGCTGATCCCATTTCCTGGCTTTTGTGAATAGTGCAGCAATGAATATACATGTCTGAATATCTCCATGGTATGTTGACTTAGAGCTTTAGCTATTTTTTTAAGGTAATTTCTTCTTTTATTCAAGTGATGTGTATTTAATGGAGTTAATATTTTTATCATTCAGTATAAAGCAGTCACTGATTTAATTACAGCCAAAATGAATTATAATGGAGAATAAAATTATCTTCACTAGTGAACAAGGAAGTGCTGTCGTATTACTGATTGAATGCTTCAAAAACCAGCCTGATAACAGCAACAACAACAAAAAAAAAAATGGGAAAAGTTCTAAGTTGACAATACCCGGGCAAAGAAATGTAATGTCTAACAGATTTATGAAAAAGGGGTTCAAGTTCATTAAAAACAAGAAAGTAAAATCAAAACTTTACTCCAATTGCCTTCTTCAAAAAGATGAAGGCCAACAAGCACTGGTGATGATTTACAGTGCTGATGGGAATGTAAACTGGTATACAGCTATTATGGAGAACAATATGGACGCTTCTCTAAAAAAAGATCACCACATGACCCAAAAATCTCACAATTAGATGTACACCCAAACAAAATGAAATCATTATGTCAAAGAGAAATCTGCACTCTCATGCTTATAGGAGCACTCTTTATAATACCCAGAGTTTCGAACTTATTCTATTTCGTAAAATTTCTGTAAGAATTCCCAAAGTAACCCTGAACACTAAGGGCAATGCTGGGGGGATTACTATGCCAGATATTAAACTGTATGACAGAGCTATAGTCATTAAAACAACATGGTACTGGCACAAAATTAGATCCATAGATCAACGGAACACAACTGAAGACCCAAATATGCATACATGCAATTTTAGCCACCTGATATTTGAAAAAGGGCCAAGAACATTCACTAGAGGAAAGACAGCATGCTCACCAAATGGTGCTGGCAAAACTGGATCTCCACCTGTAGAAGAATGAAACTAAACCCCTATCTTTCACCTTGCACAATAGTCAACTCCAAATGGATCAAAGACCTCAATGTGAAGCCTGAAGCTCTGAAACTGTTAGAAGAAAAGATTGGCAATAACCTACAAGACATAGGTATAGGAAAGGATTTTCTAAACTGGACATCAACTGCCCAGGAAACAAGGGCAAGAAACAACAAATGGGACCTCATTAAACTAAAAAGCTTCTGTGTATCAAAAGAAGCAACCAAGGAAGTGAAGAGAAAACCCACAGAATGGGAGACGATCTTTATCAGCTACACATTTGACAGAGGTTTAACATCCAGAATATAAAATGAACTCAAAAACAAAGAATCAAGAAAGGAAGTAACCCAATTAAAAAAGGGCTAAGGAACTGAACAGAGAGTTCTGAAAAGAAGAAATAAAGATGGCTAAGAAACATCTTAAAAGGTGTTCAACATCACTAGTAATTAGGGAAATGCAAATTAAAACCACTTTAAGATTTCACCTTACCCCAGTCAGACTGGATAAGATCAAGAGAACAAATGATACCAAATATTGGAGAGAATGTGGGGAAAGGGGAATGCTCATTCACTGCTGCTAGGACTGCAAACTTGTTCAACCCCTATGGAAAGCAGTGTGGAGAACTCTTAAAAAACTACAAATGAACCTACCATTTGACCCAGCTATACCACTCCTTGGAATATACCCAAAGAACTCATCCTATTGCAGAGACACTTACACATCCATGTTTGTTGCTGTTTTTTTCACAATAGCTAAGAGATGGAAGCAACATAAGTATCTTTCAACTGAGGAGTGGATAATGAAAATGTGGTTCATTTATACAATGGAGTTTTACTCAGCAGCAAAGAAGATGAAATCACAAAATTTGCAGGTAAATGGATGGAACTAGAAACTATTATACTAAGTGAAGTAACACAGACTCAGGAAAAAAACAAAACAACATATATTCGCCTTCATATATGGATTCTAGCACCAAATCCTTATAAGTGAGTATGTATCCAGACATAACTACAGGAACCAGGATGATTAAAGAAACCAGGGAGGTAAAGGAAAAGAAAGAACCTGAAAGAGAAGAACAGTAGATAACAGGTTTTAATAAGGGAGATAGGGATAAAACTGGGGTTAAGGGGAGGAGGGAGAAAAGGTTATACAAGGATCCTGGGGGATAAAGGGAAAGAAGGAGCTCAGTAGAGGTAGGGCCATAGGAGAAGGGTATTATTAAGGGAGAAATGGGAAAAACAGGGGCACCTTAAATGGGGAAACCATGGTGGAAGGGTTAGACAATGTGAGAGATAAATAATGCCTAGATAGTTTTAAAAAAACAGAGGGAACCATATTAGTCCAACAATCTACTGACAAATTATACATACAGCCAGATAAAAGAATGCAATATACTTCTAGGCAAGGTTTATCTGAAAGCATTTGGTCTTTGCCCAAGCTTTATCTAAATAGCATATGGTAATTAAGAGTACCAAACCAGTAGAACTTTCTTGGATGTTTAACAGCCATACTATGAGGCCTATACTAATTTGGACAGAGGGACATAAAGGACAGTTTTTGCTCCTTTTCCTCCTAGGTCAGCTAAGTTCCAGGGGACTATAAGCATCTCTCAAAATGTCTTGTAACTGTGGTGGGTCACCTGTCCTCTTGACCAAAAAGGCTGTGGAGACCCCACCAGATTGACCGGAACCAGTGTCCAGTCTTCAAAGAGGAGAGTCAACATGGAAGAAACATTTCCTCCATGCTTCCAAGCAAAGCCAGCCATGGTTGCGTAGGACCTTTGACTTATCCTTCACATAGATGGAACTGGTAAAAGAATGGAGGTAGGGGCTCCTCCCAAGCCCATGTTACTCCTGAGGAACAGATCTTCAAATGACCGTAAGTAAAAATAAATTGGTTTATCTGGGCCAATTGTAGAGTCTCAAACACTCAAAAGGAAAGTATAACCAAAGATTAATCGGTTCAATATATTTTTTTTCTTTTGTTGTTTTTGAGACAGGGTCTCCCTATAGTCCCACCTGTCCTGGAACTCACTATGTAGACCAGGCTGGCCTTGAACTCACAACGATCCACCTGCTTCTGCCTCCCAAGTACTGGTATTAAAGGCGTGCGCCACCATGCCCAGCTCAATATAAATTTTTAAGAGTCCATATGTACAGCTAAAGGCTACATAACAATAAACAGTGCCAGACAGGAGATACCTTCTAGTTTTTGGCCAGGGTGGCCCAAAACACTCCCAAAGAGTAACCCAGCATAAAACTGGGAAAATGACTAACACACCCCAATCTTATCTAAAGGAATATTGGCAACTGATTGCTGCTAGATGAGGAACAACTGATCTTCCTAAAACAAGGATCGCTACATAGGCTGACTAGATTCAGCAGACCGACAAGCACTGGAGAATGGCTGGGGGTGTCGACCACACAGAGGACAGTAACAGGGATGACAGAGTATGTGGGCTCCAGTATGTGGGAGGGGGGAGGCCATGGGAGGGTGCCATTTGGGACATGGATATATAGATGAAGAAGATTGTGTGGGATGTTCTGTATGATATATATACACACACACACAAAATCAACAAATTAGAAAAACGACATAATTGAGGAGGAAGCATAAAAATTTACTTCATGTTAATTAGTAGAGGTGATAAAGATTACCATTGAAATCTACCTGATAACTTTATATCCATACTCAGGTGCCAAGGATCCGAGTGTGACTGTGAACTAGTAAAAATCAGATACATAGATATTAAAGACACGTGCAAACATCTAAGTGTTAGTAGCATTAAAAACTTAGGAAACAGCATATTTTAAAATGAAATGGAGATCTTCTTTAAAGGGTAAAAACTCAATTTTATGTCTTACTGGGTTTATACTGAGTTCAATATTGTACAACTGTATTAATTCAACTGTGAACCTAAAAGTTTACAGCTACTTTTGAAAGAGATGTATCCTTGCTTTGAAAATTGTCAGTGAATATGCTAAAGCTGTAATGAAATGCTTCTTCTAATCATGTGGTTATTAAATACAAAATTTTTTTTTAAATTTACAAAACAAAATTTTTTTTTATTTGTTTAAAAAAAGAATTCCTTTTAACATTCCCAAGCCTTCAGTGTTATATCTCTCACAAGTATCCTCATAATCTTAGTTGGTCCTTCCATTAACTTATTCCCTCTTTCACTAGAACTGTATTAATTTTTATATTTTTATGACAGTACAAACTGACTTACATATAATATATACATGATAAATATCTTTACGATTTAATTTGCTTTTCTCTCTTGGTAACCAGTGCCTTACATCTTGACTGTTTAGTTGCTCCAAGTTTTTGGACAGCTAGCACCTGTCTTGTGCCTCTGAGTAATTTGGCTCCAAACAGTGGTTACCACCTGTGACTGGTACTTTAGGGTAAGAATTCCTTCTCTCACCTTCCTGGTCAGATCTTGATCTCAGTTCATTGTAGCTCATGACTTATACTTGAACTAAGTAGAAATTCAGTAACCAGAAATTAATCTGAATCTACGTTCTGAACACGTCTCCACATGAGCTATATTTTCCCTACTTTCCTGATTGTGTCCTTGACTCTGCTGCTGTCCAAGACTTTTACTCACCTTGACTGACCCATAGCACATTTAAGTTGACCTACCCTAAAGCACAGCTGCTTAAATTATAGCCCACAATCCCATCTGTATTTGCTGACTATGGAGGTTGAGAGAGTTTAGGCAATAGTAAAACATTTCTGAATATGTAATAACCAAAAATTAATTCAAATCCAAGGTGTCTCTGGCAGTGCTGTCCCATATTGCATCATGTGATTTAAGTGCAGGCTTAGTTCTGAACAAATAATACATGTGCCTTGCACTGTGCATGTCATCAATCAGGCCAACATAATGCCAACAAACATTGCCTGAAAGATCTCTGTTTGGATTCAAGACTATTGGCAGTGTGAATTGCAGTGTTTTACAAAGTGTTCTGTTCATATGAAAACATAATGGTTTAATTACAGAAAACAAAGACCTAATATTTCCTACTGTCACTCTTCAGCTTATAAATATCAAACTGGTATATCTTTCTATTGCATAGAAATTCAGTAACCAGAATATTTTGTTTTAAAATTGCTGCTTTAATTATAGATGCGATTCCTCAAAAATTGTTCATAAATTTTGGCTTAAGATTAGGGAAATTTGCAACCATTTTGCAGTGCTCCTAAACATAATTTGGCTATTTTATATCATGCATTTTAGTGAGGCAGTGACTTTAGCATAGATGATTAAAAAATCAAAATATTGATTAACTATAAGAAACACTGGAGATATTTTGTCCTGTACTACTAAATATTCAGCCAGATTTTATTTAAAATAACAAGCACATCCATCTCTTTGGTATGCAAATGTGCTTTTATCTTTAATAAATGGTAAAATTATGTATACCAATTTTAAGATAAGTGTTTTTGTGACTGATTATGAATTAAGGTTTGATTTGTCTGCCTATATTTTTATATACCTGAGACCATGGAAAAATTTCTCACATGGAAAGGGATCATCAGAAGAAAATTTAAGAATTTTTGAACTGAAGGAACCAAAAACTCTATCTTGATCACATACCAGTCCAATTTATAGACTACTTTAATATTCTTAAGAAATGTTTGAAGTAGATTATATGGGAAAAAAACAGTTCTGCTTCAAACACATGTATGTTGTATGTATTATGGTGAGTCACAGTTCATTTTGCTTAATCAAGTCAACTTCAAAGCCCAGTTCTGATGAAGATCCTTTGGTGGAGGGTGGCAGTGTCTGCAGCAAGAAGAGGGGGTACAGTCCACCTCTCACCAAATTCCTAGCATCAGTCAGATGTTGAGTCATGTCCGGGCTCTGTACCTACTAGGCATGTGATCTTATTGAAGCCATTGCTGATTAGTATTTATTTCTTTGGCTTTCAAGAAACAATATTCTGGCATAGCAGATATGTTTTGGGAGCTTCTAGCACAAGGTACGTGTATTATATGCTTAAAATGTTACCAAAGTTCTTCAATTTCTTTCACTTCAATTAGTTTAACACACATTTTATGCCTGGCATTCATAAGTTTAAATTTTAATTATTCATTTATTTTTATATGTATGTGTATCATGTGTAAGTGAGTGTGGCCATGTGTGTACCACAGTGTGTGTGGAGTTCAGAGGACACCTTCCTCCTTATTGAGGCAGTCTCTCTTGTTTCTGCCATGCTGTGCCTATGAGCTTCTGGACACATCTCCTGTCTCCACATTCTACCTCACCAGAAGACTTCTGGAATTATGGATGTGTTCAGCTTTTTATATGGGTTCTAGGGATGTAGCTTAGGTTATCAGACTTGCAAAGCAATCACTTTTGACCCACTGAGCCACTGTAGGCATGCATATAGTCTCTTTTATTCAGTTTGATCTTCTATCCTGGTTGAACATTAGAATGACCTTGGGAGTTCTGTACATCCTTAACGACAAGACTTTCATTTAGATTATCTGGGAGGGAATAAATTTAATTTTTCCAAAGCTCCCAAATGATTGAAATATGCAGCAAAGGGAAAGAATTACCTTACTTAGACAACTGAATTCAGGTTCCTTCTCCCTTTTGTTTACAGTATTTTAACTCAGCTGCACTCTGTAGTCACAGATCTCTTTTCAAAATCTTTTCTTTTTCAGGTTAGGGAAACGTCATTAAACCCATCTCTCATGTTAAGTTGCCATATTGAGGCTAGAAAATCTGGAGGATTGCACACAGTGCAACCGCATGCTTGCTCCTCCCCAGAAAAAGTTTGGATTTCCTTCAGAAGTTAAAACTGAATTCCTGTGGAAATTTCGACAGGTGTATGAAGAAACTGCTCAAAAAGTAAATATCAAAAAGGATATACATTTAAATGTATGTCCTCTGGTCTGAGTTTCTGTATAAGATGTGTTGTTTAGCAATGTCAACACATGTATGGAGTAATAAGTAGAATATCTGAACTTAGAACCGACCCTAACGCCTGGCATGCATGACCAACAGACATGCAGATTCTGTAGATGCACAAAGCTCTCTGCTATTTGAGAGGCTTTGGTTTTCCGGTAAAACAATATTTCTCTTTTATCATGCCTAAGTATTTACTAACCAATAAATTTCCAAGGTTTTTCTTAGTATTGTCTGTTGAACATTATGAGCCAAAGTTCTTGAATTACTTTATGAATCAGTCTCTAATTTCACCTAAACCCCTAAAGTTTAAAACGAAAATGTCATCAGAATGTGAAAAGCTAACAGTTATGAACCTGGTAGTAAAACCCAAAGCAATGATCACTAAACCTACAATGAAAGGAGGGGCAAAGTGAGCTGTACGATATGGTTCTGCCAATTCCCAAATTCTAGAAATTTCTCCCTTGTACAAGAAATTATTTGGAATTTCTTTGGAAGCCAAGATTCAGGAAACCAGCTTCAATGGGTATACTACTCATATTGTTAGACTTTGAGAGGCGTTTAAGAACTTTAATGATGGAAAGAAAGGTATAGTGAACAAGAAATACAGAAGATTTTTAAGTGGAAGGCAGACAGAAAGTTTTTGTTAATGTAAGTATTCATTTTTATTTAGTAAGAAACCCTTTGGACAGGAATCTTCTTCACATAACTCACCCCTACAGTCTAGATGGGGCTGATAAATTCCCATGCAACAGGCTATACGACACAAGCCAAGCTCCTCCCCAGTAAGATTTTAGGAATCATTGGAAAGTATCATTTTCTTCTTGGATGGTTTGGAAAGTATTTTTCACACACACACACACACACACAGAAGCTGAAAGTTTGCTTCAAAGTTGACAGTGTATCCGGAAGATGGTAGGTGCTAGTGGAAGGAAGGAAGATCACAAAGGACATATACTTCAGGAGAGGTCATAGGATCTTAGCCTGTCTTCTCTCTCCTTTACGTTCCTGGCCACCAGAAAGCAAATAACTTCCTTCACTATCCTGATGTAATGCTATGATCACAGGCATAAAAATAATTAGACCAAGCAAGATCTGAACACTGTGAAATTGAGAGTGGAAATAAATCTTTCCTTTTTGTAATTTATCTCATATTTTGTTACAACAGGGAGCTGGCTGGCACCATTGTCCTCTTAGGATAATTAAACTTAGAATTACACATAACTTTATGTTATACTATATGTGGGATTGTTAGACAAGAAAAAGGCTGTTTAAAAAAATGCAAATCTCAGAGGGTAAAATATTAAAGAGTTATTGTTTTAGTTTCCTCTTGTTCTATTCTTCGTATAAAATATCCACATCACTCATATGAAATAGTTTCATCTACATTTCACTAGATTATAAATGGATGACCTTAACTATTCTTCTCCATTGTAAAAGTCTAGTTTTTCATTGTAGCATCTCTAGTTGTGATTTAAGTAAGTTATTAGCTACCCCTACCCCACTGCATAGAGGATTTGAACAAATTCATCCTAGTACTAATTCTCCAGGATCAGTCATATAAATTATTTATTTAGTTATTTGTGATTTATCAGTAATCGAAATCAGTCTCCAACTTAATATGTGCAGATTGGTAGGTATGTAGATAAGGTAAAAAATTAATTCACACCTTTAGATGCTGTTTCTCAAAAGCAATTTCAGTAATTTCTCCAAAATACAAGACTATCTTACAGCGATAATTGGCAGACAGGGAAGTGTCAAGGGAAGGGATGCTGAATAATGAAATAACAACCATCTGTTTAAGATGCCTTGGCAGTTTCATCCCATAAAGGAAGCATGTGTTTCCTGTGCCAAACTGGTCCAAGCAATGCAGAGAAAGACCCAAAAGTACTGTGACTTTACTTCACACATTAAGTACAAAATATCTTTGCATTCTTAGGGCTACTATAGATTCAACTCCTTTGAGAACATAAATTTTACCCTCTTTGTACTTGCTGCTTGTGGTTTGACTGAACGTGCAATTTGCTTAAGGAATTATTTGGACTCTATAGGATATAAGCAGAAAGTTATCCCATTCTTGTTCAATATGGCTTCATCAAATCTCCTCCCCCAATTTATACCACACTTTCGTTCCTTAATGTATCAGGCTTAATTTCTGCCAACTTCCATATGTTTCTTGTTGATTTTAGGTAATAAATTATTTGGTCCAGGTGAATTAACACATGACTCTAAAGCATCTTCCTGTTAGCTGCATTCAGGAGCATGGGACATGGTGACATTTCTTAGTTTTCTCACTAAACACTTCTGTGTCTGTTCTACCCACCAGGATCCATCTAGGTAGCCAGAGTTGGAGCTGGGAAAAGGCTGTGACACTTGGGTAGAATGGCTTATCTGCTGTACATTTGTAAACAGGCCTGAAAGTCCTATGAGCATGGAAGATCCCAAGTGGTAGGTGTTTCTGGTTTTGGTGACTTTACAGGTCCCTACTGAGGGTGCCATAGTTGTAGTGTATTTTTCTCTGATTTTGTTGTGTTGCATCACTGTGGGAATCCCCTCCATTCCTAACATCCTGCTTTAGCAGAACTTCTTTCACTATGAGTAGTCAGGTTTCCTTCCACTGGGCTTACTGATAAACAATGAATAGCCATCTTCCATCTGCCCACAAAATTCTCCCAGAACAGCTCTTGCTTCCCAACTTTTCAGGTACAGATTAGGTATCTGGCATGGGTGCCCCATGTTGTAGTCTGACCCTCAGCTAGCAGCTTGTCTGGTGCAAGGCACCTTAAGGGCTCGCTAGTAAACCCCACTGTGATGTTCCACCTGCGATTCCACAAGAGACTAGGCTGACTGCTACAACACTTTATATGGTCCTTAAGTCCTTCGGCCTTTCTCTTAAGGTTCATCATAATCCTGAGCTGTCTTCAAGGGCAAAGTCCCTTTGAACCTACTCAAGTTCCCCATACCTTGACTGGGTTTAATGGGGATCATGGACTTCCTTTTATTGATTATTGTCAGTGAAGCACCGCCTCTAAGATCTGCAGTCATAAGCTTCTCCGGCTAGCCATGTGTAGACAATGCTTTTCCACTAGCTATTTGTAGACAGGTATCAGGAAATCCCAGTATTTAGCTGAGCGCTTAAAAGAAGTGCTCTTTGGCAATATCCTTTTACCAGTTTTGTCCCTTCTACACACCCGGGAGGTGGCAGTGGTCTCTACTGGACTAGATTGGGTATCACCTCTTAATGAACTGTGCATAGTTACTTAGGATCTCATATACGCATAACTACTGAATGAACAACATTTATCTTAACTTTAGAAATTCATCTAAAACAGACAACGGGATTGCTCTGATTTTAACATCCTGTTTCAGCTGCATGTGGAAATCCAACAGAATTCTCAGTAAAATGTAGGATCATCAATGCCATTTTTCTCATATATTTGTATCTTAGCGCATTGAGTTTCCATTACAAAACTATATTTGTGCAATTTTTTTTTTTTAATTTCTTGAGGGCATGGTGGCCTTTGCATGTGACAGCGCTTGAGGTGCTGAGGCAAGGAATTGGGAAGTTTGATACCCATTCAGGCTACAGTAACAAAACTGAAGGGTAGGAGGAGCTAAAAGCAGTGAAAGAGTTGGAGCAGATAATCAAGTGTGGGGAAACTTTCCCTGTGATACTCTCTGAAAGTGAAAGCCTCTGTAAGGCAGGCAGGGCATGCAGAGGAGGGCCTCTCTCATGCTTACAGTTTCCCTGTGCTCTATCTTATAATGTCAAGAAGCATGCGTAATACTCCTGTGTACACATAAGATCTTTTAAAAATTGACATTTTAAGAAATTCCCACTTAAAATATCAACATGAAATGACCTCACAGGTTCCGTCTAAAAACAAAAACATCCAAGTTGAATTTCTAATGTTAAAAAGTTTCCATCTCTTCATTTGCATTATAAAACTTGAACTTAATGAAGCGCCAGCCGTATAAACGCATTAGAAGCCAGGTTGCCAATTAACATCTTTTTGGCTGTGCAGAGATAACCAAGCATAGAGAAAGTTAAACAAATTTGATTTTAATGTAATTATGTTGGAGACTAATTTAATCAGATATTTATCAGATTTCCCCATGGAGCCCTGCTGCAGCAGCAGCCTTTACATTGTTTTCCTAAACATTCACCACAGTCCGTCTTTCCTTGGAAATAAGAAAAGAAGGGCTCTTGCAAAAGTCTGGAACTCATGGCTCTCCATACTCTCATCTTCCTCATAGAAAACCTTGGCTGGCCATGACACTGTTAACTGCACTGGCTGTTAATGCCGCATAGACCAGCTGTTGTTGAGACGGCATCACAGTAATTGTGTGTCTGCTTGTTCAGAGAATTGTCCGATGTTCCTAGAGAAACTAAGGAAATGGGAATGTATAGGCAGTTGCGCCTAAGAGCTTTGGAGAAATATTTCATCACATTAAACAGTGTTGTGGTATAGCAGGTGAAAAGTTTTGGTCCCATTTGTTCTCTTGGTTACCTTTTAAGAACACCAAAATGAGTTTTTTCTCTTCTTAGAATTGAATATGAATAGGTTTGAATAGGTTTGGTTGCATCATAAAATTTGTGACTGTTCTGTTTTCCACCACCACCTGTGTGTTAGCATTCATAAAGAGCAAATACATTCACAATGAAGTGGAAGAAAAGCCTGATACTTTGACCAGGCAATTTATGCAATGGTTCTGGTTTTCACTCACTATCAAGACCATTCAAATCTCCGAAAGTGTCGATAAATCATCATTTGAATATTTTCAAGCATAACTCCACCTGCAAAGGATCCTAAGTTACATAGAATACAGTCTTCCCTTGAGCAATATTTTATTTACTTCCTGAAATGTTTCCTAAATATGTTATAGAACATCTCATCCCCCTTTATACAGCATCAAGGTTTCAAATGGGAAATGTGATAGATGCTGCTGTTGAATTCAGTGTAACAGTCCACAGACATCTTGCACCGATTGCTAGGGGTATGGAGATGGATGATTCTGACTTCTCATTCATTTATTATGCTCTAACATAACAGACAAAACAAGATGCTACCTTGGTGTATTCTAAAAATAAGACAAGGGAATGAAAATGGGGATAAAGATGGCAAATCTGATCACTCCCAATGATCACATTTTAGAAGGAGGTAAAATATGAATGTTCAGTTTCCGTTCACTTTGACAGATTATTGCAAAGTGGTTGTTCAGTTAAGGAAATGGCTTTTTAAAATGTGCTTGAGTTGCTAAACAGACTAGTGGGTACTACTGAGTGGAGGAAAAAAATAGAAAATGATAAGACCAGTGATTTAGTGCTGCCAGTGACATCTCCCTCACCTCCTGTGCTATCAATGGCCCTCTCATGGCTAGCAGCCATTGATTCTCATTTTCTGTCTGAATGTCAATTTTTGAGGAAAAGATGTGCTGCAAGACCAAATTTCATACATCTAGAGGGAAAGAGAAGAGTGAAAATTACTATACAAAGATATAAACTTAAAAAAATATTTTTATTGAGTTTTGGGGCATTCCATATAATAGATCTTAATCAAATTTAGACTCCTTCCTCCATCTGCACCCCACACCCCCCGGCCCACTGGATTTCATGCACTCTGTCATGCATGTTAGGTCCTATCTGATCAAGCATTTGTACTCAGATGTCCTTTGGTGCAAAGACTGAACTCTTGTATATATGGTAAATTGGTGCATACATTAAAATCAATTGACCAGGCAATTTATGCGATGGTTTTGGTTTTAATCCTCTGTCAAGACCCTTCAAATCACCCCCAAGTAATCAGTTGCCAACAGTTCCTCAACTAGACTTGGGGCCTGCTGCCCATTTCCCTCATTCTCTGTTGGATTTTTGTCTGATTGAGTCAGCATGGGTCTTGTGCATGCTATGGGGTAAAGGGAAAGAAGGAGCTCAAAAGAGGGAGGTCCCAATGGAGACCGGTATTACCAAAGGTGAATGGGGAAAATGGGGAACTTTACCTGGGGAGGGAGAAGGGTGGGTTAGATAAGGAAAGAGAGCAGGGGTAGAGCTAAATAATGCCCAACTGGTATGAAAAACCAGAGGGAAAAGTATTAGTTCAAAAATACACTGAAAAATTGCTCATACAATATCTCTGAATGAGTATATATATATCTGAAGGCTATATAATAACAGAGCCAGACAGAAGAAACCTCCCTTCGAGTTGTTGGCCAGGGTAGTCCAAGAGACTCACAAAATTACACATACTATTGCCACAGTCCTTGATTGCCCCCCAAAACTTGAAGGTAAGACCCTGTTGCTGAAGACAGGACATACTTTGGACACAGGATTGTAGCAATGGCACTGGAATTGACCTGGAAGTCATCTCTTTGAAGAGTAGTTCTCACAGTTCTAGAGGACACTGAGCAAGATGCTAAGGGCTAAAATCAATCAATGGTCTTACCCAGCAGTAAAAACCTAATAACCACAATGGTTGGCACAGCAAACTAGCTCTATTGGTGCAATAGTGGTGTTTTTCTCTGGGGGGTTACTAAGCGTGTTTTAAGAAAAAGAACTTTAGAATACTTTTCCAAGGCTTAGAAGATGGTGTTTTTAGCTTTGACTTATTAAAATTGCCTGTCTGTTACACAGTAGTTCTCAGGAAAGCCAAAAAGATTGTAATTTAACCAAGTTGAACAACAGTCAAAACCATGCTTTCTCTCTTTGCCCAAACCCCACTTTTCTTGGAAAAAAAATCACATCTGACTCCCTCAAGTCCTTATTCCCACTTTGCTATGTAATACCAGCTGTGTTTAACTTGATGAATTTCAATAAGATGTAACAGATGTTGAAGAGATCTATGCTCATAATAATAAAAAAGAAGTAAGCATTCCAAGATTTCTATTCCCCAGATATAGGTTCAAATTTTAACCATTTATAATTCATGGAGCTCAAGTATATATAGTAATAGAAATTCCCCCAAAGGAGGTCTGATTATTTCTTGCCAAAATGATATAAATACTTTAGATTCCATTGGCACTCAGAAAGGGCCTCTCTTCCCCTCCAGAAGTGACAATATGGTGGTTATGAAAGTTTAATGGAAATTAATCCTCTACCCTTTCATAAAGCATGCAATTGAGTCAGCAAATACGGAGAGTCGTGGATAAATTGAAGTTGCTTGCATTTAACAAGTGCTTGAAAGGAGTGCTAGATTGTAGAGGTTGAAAATTGGCCTGCAAGCAACTCTTCTTATTGCTAATGAGCCATTGTGTTTCTTGATACTTCCCTCCATACTAACTTAAAAGCAAAGCCAAATGTCCTTTTAGGACCACCTCAATTGTCCCCATTTACTGTTATATTATAGGAGAGGGGAAAGAAACTTATAATGAATCTCTACTATTCACCAAGCATTGAATTAACACAGTAGTTACTTTATTTGATTCAATTTTTATTGAAAGCCATACCAGAGTAATCTCATCCTTGGATGGTCACTTTGTTCATGGTATGGCAACAAAACACTAAAGTTGGGCAATTTACAAATAACAGTGATGCATTTCTCACAGTTCTGGAGTCTAAGATCAACATTGTGGCACTGGCCTGTTCAGTGTGGTGAAATCTCGCTCTTTTCTTCCTAGTGCCTCTTTTCATATGCTCAACAGGCCAAAAGGGGCCAAGAGCTCCCTCACACTTCTTTTATCAAGGCATCAATTCTATTCACAAAATTCTGCCACTGAGACTTAACAATTTTCTAAAAGGCCCCACTTTTTAATTTGTTCACACTGGTGATTAAATTTGAACATACAACTGTTGGGAAGCAGGGAGACACATTCAGATCATAGCTCAGGGCTATAGAAACTCGCCCAATTACATAGCTAAAAGCCAAGGTTTCTAATTTCTAATTTATCTTCCTCTTTTCAAAGGAGGAGTGACTGTGCCATAAATGTTCAAAGAATTACCAGGTAAGGTAATTGGCACAGGATATTAAAAGTCCTGTCCATGCTGGGCATGGTGGTGCATGCCTTTATTCTCAGTACTCTGGAGGCAGAGGCCGGTGAATCTGTGAGACAGAGAGGTCATCCTGGTTTACATAGCAAGTTCCAGGCCAGGTGGGGCTACAAGGAAACGGTGTCTCAAGAAACAAACAAACAAACAAACAAAAAGCCCTGTCTACCTGTATTTGTATTAAGCCATGCCTGCCTGCCTTTCTCAATGATCTCAGATGGCTTGAGATGTTTCAAGATTTGTGGAAATAGTCCACTGTCTCATGTCTCATCCTTCCATTCTTAAAAAAAGCATTATCCAGATACATGGATATTGAAGTTTTAATTTACTACCGATATAATTTTCTGAAAACTTTTAATTATAAGGATTTCTTCCAAAGAAATATTTTAAAGAATTTGGTATACATGGAAATTATAAGACTTGGTCATCCATATAGTTATACTTAGATTTGGTATAATTATGTTATAAAAATTCTAACACACATTCAAATAATCCCCCAACATGCATTTTCTTCAGCTGTGCATCTTCCAAATGTATGAAATATGCTGCTGTTTAACTAGGAGGATTTGCAGCGCCAACACACAATAATGAATGTGAGAGCTGTTAAGGAGATTCTTATCCTACATACAAATCAGAAAACCAAGAGTCATATTGCTTCAAATGTTCACATCTGGAAAGTACACATGCCAAACATTTCCTATCAAATGATTCTCAGTCCAGATGTTAAGTGACTACAACATCCTTTTCTGCCGGCATCCATTTCCTACTAGGAACAAAGAGAGCTCAGGTTGTCTCAGCATCTAGGTGAGATGTAGATACTGTAGTGGTTGTTATTGGTGTCAAACATGTCACCTGTCTGGCATCTCCTCTTTAAGATTTCTTATACTTGGAAAGAAAAATATATCATCAATATTTTATAAATGATATTTTAGTAAAATTTTCACATAACACAAGGGAGCATATCAATGCCTATTTCACATTCAGATAGTCACATAAGTTCAATTCCTTATGAAAAATAAATACACATGATCTGTGGAGTTTCCCTGGCCTCTCTTCTTTATTTGTAGAGATATATCAATTTAGGGACTCTTTGTTTTAAACTTTATGCACTTTAGACTACTTTGAAAATTCTTCTTCAAATACTTCATTCCTTAAAATCTTCTAAATTATTTAGAACTCAATTTAGATACCAACCCCTTGGAAGAATTTTCCCCATTCTTAGCTCCCTAAAAACCATGTGAACCCCATCCTTCTCTGCCATAGCACTTGTATACTGCTCTAGTATCTTCTGCATGTTTCTGCAATTCACATCATTTCTGATCATGTTTATCCTGCTTCACTGGAATTAAGTTTCTTAAGGATGGCGTTTTGACTTGTCAACCACTCAAGAGTATTCCCCACATAGCATTTTAGTTGTACATTGTTGCTGCCATTTTGTATTTTGGGAGAATTAAACCCATAGAAAATATAGACGATCAGGAAAAGCATTTTCATAATCATCATTCAGACATAGTCTAGGCTATTGGGAAATCTATGCCTCTATTTCCCCAGCTACAGCCAGAGCTTTTTATTTTGTTTTCTAATTCTCCAACTATTCAGAGAATAATGGTAATTATGGGCTCAGCCATCATCAGAATCAAGAAAATCTTTACTAGATTTCATGGCACAAATGGGTAGGATACCATCATGTGTAAAGTTGGGCTATTCTTAATTTTACCTGACATAAAGCAAAAGAGAAAGCAGTCACAAAAAATTTATTAGTAGAAACTAGCTCTACTGTTCTGTTTCTCTCAAAAACTTATATGAATGACATGCCACGAAAAACCTTCAGTAATATAAAATTGTCAGTCAGTATGGTTTTAACTACTGAATGTTTTGAGCTAGGCATTGACCTTAGAGCCCTATTAATAATAAGTACTCTCCCACTGTGCCAGGCACCTAGCCCAGCATCTATGATTTGAAAAATTTCTACAGCAGGTTTGTGAATAGTCCTTCCATGGTTTTCTTAGTGTTTCACTCCTTATGTGGGCAACACAAAAGATCAACTTCAATGACTGTCTTCCTTGAGCAATGTATATAGAATTTGTAAAGCACATTTTGTGCTTGAGGTACTTATTTAAACTATAGACACATGTTAACATTTGCCTAAGTTCTCGCTCAATGGAGGTGTCTAGTAAATGCATTATGAGAATTTAATGAATGGCTAAAAGAGCCATACTTTCACAATGAGAATTTCAAGAATCTGTCTATAATACTCTGTTTAATGCTAAAAGGTACTCATACTTATGCAGACCATTCTTACCCAATAAATATCCTAAGTTCTGAAGTTTATATATGCTACTAATCACTATAAAGTCATCATTTTCTTAACTTCATAATGTAAACAACTGCATAAAAGAAAGATATATAAAGTTTTTTCCTCCCATTAAAGTTTCTGCACCAAACTTAATCCAGACAAAAGACCAACTTTCACCATCTTTAAAGTCATGGTGTTACTTGTGGATCATGGATCATTTTCAGTATACAAACCCCTTATGAGGTCTCCTTAGAATTAGGTAAGATGCAATTGTCCCAAATAAAATGCTTTTAGTTAACTCCTCTGTAGGGAAATAATCAGATTAAGTTAATTTCTTCTCTCTATATGGTCCACCATTTGGTAGGCTTTTACACTCTTAGAAGATTAGGTATCACTTCTGTTATACCTCGTCCACTGGACCCCAAAAAGACCACCGAGGACCCAACACACCAAAATGCAAAAGCAAGGGTTTATGGTTTATTTAGGCTTAAGCTCGGGCTCTCAGACCTCACCAATGCAGTGGATCTGTGCTGAAAGCCTGGAGTAAGGGAGAGTGTAGTCTTTTACAAATTTTAGACAAAGGGAGGAGCGGGATTCTGAAGTTACATTTTTGGTTGGTTTAAGGAGCCCGCGCGCGCCAACATAGTTTTGAACTGATTGGACATACAGAGTACAGATCTGGAGGTTTTCCATTGGTGGGTGCTGTTCTCAAGGTTGTGGAATGTGCTGATTGTCACCTGTGGGGTCAGGAGTCTCCTTATAGGGCAGTTTTGTGTCCGGGCTTGCCTAATCTATAGTTTCTTAGAGGGGAGGAGGAGGGAGCAGCAAGGGGGGAGGGTCAGGGCATGTTTAAAGCAGTAAGCTATGAAGGCAATTAGTGGGGGCTCTGAGGAGGGTCTCAGGGTCCTACACTTCCTTGTCTCCCATGTTAGCCAAATTTACCCTTTTTTACTAAGCAAGAATTTTAAATATATTTATATTTTCTTCAGTTTTATGTAGTGATGAAGAGGAGAAAATTAGAGAAGATGGACTGTCATGTAAACAGGTATAGAAGTTTCCATAGGTATTTTTCCTGAATTTCTACTATATTCCACCCAAATTTCATGTATTGAGAATTCATGAAATATAAGGCATTATCTTAAATAACATGGAGGAAATAAGTTATCATTAGAGACAACGAAGATTTAGAGTGAACGTGTACACAAATATGCCTTGTGCAGTGGAGTATAATCCATGTTGGGTGAAGTCCACACAGATTTGGGAGCAGGTGAGAGAAGCAGCTCAGCAGTAATAACTTTAAGTGGGGGGACATTTATGTTTTTCTTTGAAAACTGAGAAAAACTGCAGAGGCTGCTACAAAAGCAGAGGCAGATATTTAGAAACAGAGGAACACATGTTGAGTGCACATGGCAAAAGCCATGGGGGTCTTGAAAATAGAATTTGTAAGGTATGGTGAAGGTATATTTTTTTAAAATGTGTGAATTTTATTTTGTGAAAAATGAAACATGATTGGAAATCGATTTTTTTTTTGTTTTGACTTTTCATGTCTTTTAGTAATAAGATTAAGAATAAATAAAAGAGGGGTGGGAAAGTAATTCTGTCAGCAGTTTAACTTGTATTTCCCACTGGTAGAGAAACAGAAGCAGGGCGACAAGATAGGAAGCCATTCCTATTGTCTGCTGAATGGTAACTTGATAACAATGAACATTCAAATGAGGAAGCCAGTGCTAAAGACATTGAGAAGAGCACTTTGCTTCTCTGAACAAGGCAGAGAGGCTTCTTTTTGAAGTGGATAGCAATAATCCAGAGACTCATCGCTGGTCAAAGTGTTAAGAATAAGTGACTGTAAATGCTCAGTCATAGATGGGTCATCAATATCCATCTCACCCTATCCTAGACTCAGAGAACGTCACTGACAAGCGAGCAGAAAAAAATGTAAGAGACAGTGGATGGGAAGGAGAGCTGTGAAGCGCTGTCTTCTGGACAGGACATGGCTAACATACACGTACACATCAACTCATAGCAGCTGGAGCTGCCAGTGCAGAACCTGCACAAGATGAGGCCAATCGACACTGCAGCATGGGAGGGGGAGGGGCTATTGAAGCAGGGCAGGTATTGGCAGTTGATGGCTGCTGACCGAGGGAGAATCACTTTCCTGTGGAAAAGTGGGAGCTGGTAAGTTGCTAATGCCCTAGTGGATGGTCCCACACCCACGTACATTGTCAGCACTAATTGGATCCTGGAAGTCATGAATTGGGATTGGCAGTCTAAGGGGGATTTGAAAGGAGGTAGTGGTTGGAGAATGGGACTGCAATACATTGTATACATGTATGAAATTTTCAAAGAATGAATAAAATATTATTTTAAAGAATAATAAGCCTTCATAAAAATTCAAAACACAAAGTGTTCTTAGCCATGAAATGGCTATGTAGAGTGAAAAGGATAGAAGAGCTCTACACATTTCTGAAGAAAAACGATCTTGAAGTGAATTCCAAGATGGAGCCTTAGGAGAAATGCACACGTGGTAGAAAGGCTGTCAGAAATGGCCACTGCTTGGGACTAGAGTGGGAAGGGAGGCTCAGGTGATAACAAAAGTGAGAGAGAATTCAGGAAGCCAGAGAACAAAAGTGAAAGTATCAAAGTAGGGTATGAATCAGAAATCCAGGTCTTAGGAGAGACGGTGAGCATGTGTGAGCCAAGAGTGAGAGAAGTGAGCCCCAGGGGAAGTGCTGCCACTGCATCTCAGCTGGCCAGGGTGAATGAACAGATCCACCTAACGAACCAAGATGGGAACATTGATTTTATATCCCCCAGGAAGGCTCTTGTATATTTTGAATGCTGGAAATTGGATTTGTAATTCAGGGAAAAGATTCAAGCTAAAAATGGAGAGGGTCTGGATTCATCTTCATAGGAGTGAGGTCGATAAGATGGGAATGGTTATGTGCCCAAAGGGAAAGTGCAGAGAAGAGGATTGCCAAATGAAAAGATTGATGGAATGGTTCCCAGAAGGTGAGTAGAGCTGGAGCAGCAAGCCAGTGTTGCCTATTTTACAATAAAAAAATGCATATTTATATAAAAATAAAAAAGAAACACGGGGAAGAAAATTAATTTTGCATGACTAAATAAGTCTCTCCAATATTATTTTTCTGAAAGCGAATAGCATTACTGTGACTTTAAAATTCCAGGTGTTTTCAGTCATTTCAGGATTAATGTTCAGTTAAGTCAAGAGACTTCCATCTGAGCCTCACATTTAGATGTCTCTTGGTTTTGAAGGTGTATCTGATGCTACACTCTTAGTGAAGAGGGAACAGGAGCTCATTAGGATGGGCTTATCAAGATGGGATGAGGTACAGATTCTTTCTGATTCTTATACATTTCAAGCAGAATTCATCCATCTCTCTATGCAGGAGGCAAGATTTCCAGTCCCTATGGAATGTTTAGTTTCCTTCTACCTAAGCATCAAATCACTACTAATTCTATCAGCTCACTCTCATATTCATTCGATTTCTGGAAGGCAAAAATTCTTCCAGAGCAGGGGGATAATCATTGACATTGGCATTGACTGAGGCTCTGAGTGGTAAGATGTACAGCAGCATTTGGATACTACCTTTTCGTACAGTAAACTTAGTTTAGGCTGAAGATATCTAGACATTGCATAATATGTTGCAATAAATATTCTGTACTCAAGAATCACCCTGAACTTTTTGAATGAATCCTATTTGACTGGTTAATTATCTACTATAACCACTACTAATGGAAAATACTAATGAAAATCAAAGTTGATAAAGAAGATGAATAAAGTTTGAAAGGTTTTCATTGGCCGGCCATAATTTTCAATTGAATATTATTTAAAATGGGCATATATAGGGGTTAGAAAGATGGCTCAGAGGTTAAGAGTGTGATTTGGTATTGCAGACAACTGAGTTCAATCCCCACACTCACAATAAGCAGCTCAAACCCCTTTGTAAGTCTAGCTCCAACACATCTGGATTCTGTGGGTACTGCACTCACATGCACATACAAACACAGACTTTTACACGTAAGTAAAAAACAAAAATAGAATGTTTAAAAAATTGATATCTATGGTCTGGGGAGACAGTGCAGAGTGTAAAACATTTTGTGTGAAAGCATGAAGACCTGAGTTCCCCAAGATGCACATAAACCTGGCTATGGTAGCATGTGGCTTCAATCCAGTTACTTCTATGCAAGATGGAGGTGGAAACAAGAGAATTTCCAGGAAGCTGCAGGCCTAACTAATGCAATGGAGAGTCAGAGACACTGTTTCGAACAAGGTAGAAGGTAAGAATCAACACCTAAGGTATTCTCTGACCACACACATACAATGCCATGTACCCAGCCATACTTACACACATGAGCATGTACACACACACACACACACACACACACACACACACACACACCGTATACAAATACCCAAAGGAAAAAATAAAAATAATGACATTTATTTACAGAAGTGTTTGCTCTGAGCATTGGTTTATAATGGACTCTACAAACCTTCAGTAAAATTCATGCATAAAAATCAAATTTGGTAAATGGACTGACAACTGTAACACATTCCATGATGTTTTGTGTTAGGCTCTGCTGTGTATCTGGAGCCCTTTGGCAGAATTCCTCATGCTTTTCATTCCAGAACTCTTGGAGTTGCTTAGCTGCACAGGTTCATGGAGATTAGGAGTTCGACTACTCATTTGATAAACTAAGAAATCCTTCTGCTTTCAATCTAACTTGTAGTTTCTTTTCACTGGAAACTGGTGCTTCTGTTGCTGAAATTCCCCCTGGGAGGCACTAATTAAGTCTGCACCTTCCTTCCTTGGTCCTACAACAAATGAGGTACAAATTCTCCAAAACCGCAGTTTGGAACACCCCAACAAATATATTGGGCTTACTAACAGAGCAAGGAGTGAGGGGTTACTTACAGAAGAATGGGTGCCCCCCCCATTTAAGGCTGCACTGGAAGGTCCACATCCAAACATAGATTCTGTGACCTCCAGGCACTTGCACAAAATGTTGAGAGACTTGCCTCATGGTGTTTTGCCTATATGTCCTTAGTTCCCCACCTCATGTAAATAAGGCTGACTGATTGGGTAGGACTCCCTTCTGACCCTCCTTTTATTACAGAAGGTCAACAGTCAAGTTTATAATCCTAGACAAGTAGGTGCAGCCAAGCTTGAGAAGGAAGGATGACTATAACTTGCCAGTTTAGTTTGCCAGTTGGCAGACACTTCTATGTAACAGCTTCTAACTTCTAGAGCTTTGTAGGATACAATGATGGAAACTGGCTTTCACTGTACAAAGTTATGCTTCTACATTGCAGCTCTGCAAATAGCCTTTAACACTCTGCTTTACATTTTTAAAAATTGTGTTTATTTTTGGTCATTTTCATCTCTTTCCTGTCATAACATTACTTATTTTAAAATATATTTATTCCCTTCATATAATAGTGGAGTTTCAGAATAGACCACAAAAATATGAATATGTCCTACCTACCTACACAACTGAATCCCTCCATAGCAGTTTCTAAGTCTCTGAAAACCTGTGACACTGAATTAGGTGTAATTGAAAGTCATTAATGCAATTAATGTTGTACCAGTGAGAAAAATCTAAGCTAGGCACTCAGATGAATAAAGGCAAGTAACCATCAAAACCATCACTTATTGTATGTTTTCTCTATGTAAGATTGAGTATTTTTCATTATAGGTACTAAATTATATAATCAACACATCTTTGTATAATATATTCTATTTTAAAGATGAGGAATTTAAGACAGGGCCAATCAGTATATTAGAAATATCACAGCCCCTAAATAGTTGTATGCAAACCCACGCTGCTTAAAAATTGACAAAGCAACATACAAATATCTACATTATGGATAAGCCTTTGGGAGGTTAGGGCCTAGTGCAAGTAAAATTACTGTGTTCCTGTTCTTTCAATTCTATGTCTATTTTTAAGTTATTAGGCAAGATCATTACATGGTCCATTAAGCCAGGACTACTAGATTATAGAACACCAAGAAGGCCCTTCAGAGCAGTCAAAGCTTACCTCTATTCATGGCTTAGCAGAAAAGACTTGCCCTGCGTGATGCAGAAGTTCCTTTTTATATGTAGTATGTTTTTGCAGTTTCAGTTATTTGTGGTCAGCTACGATGTGAAAATATTAAGTGGAGACTTTCAAAAAAGACAGTTTCTCAGTTTTTAATCATGCTCTATTCTGAGTAGCATGATGAAATCTTAAACTGTCCTACTCAAGACATGAATTATCGCCTTGAACAACATTGCCACATTGTGTGTAAATGTTACCAGGCTGCTAATCACCTAGTAGTCATCTTGGTTATCATTAGAAATGAACTTTCATAGTCTTTTGTACATAGTCCATTGTTATAACCATTCTGTTTCATTACTATTTTTCTTAATTCCACACTGTGCTTGATATATATATATATATATATATATACAGAGTTCAGCAATGTCTAGAGTTTCACATATCCACTGGGGATGAAAATGGAAGCATTTTCCCCACAAGGAAGGGGTACTATTGTGCTTTGTATGGGGCGAATGGCTAAACCACCCAGGTTCTCATTTTGAATTGAAAGTGTCATGCTAAGTGACAGCAAGGAGAGCCAATGATGATTTGGCTCATTTGTAAGGTAAGGATTTCTTCTAATTACAATGTAGCTTTGAGATGAGATAAGTAAATGAATACAAAAAATTTTTAATTGTTCTTCCTTTAGGAAATTAAATTCAATTTCTAGAGTTCAAACTGCTCTTTGGACCTTCAAGTCTTTCTACAGTTCCTCATTTTTGTTTCTGCAGTCACTGAGTGCAGTTTTTGAAGTTTCTTTTGCATTCATCCAGCCCCTCCTGATATCTCTCCAGTTTTAGTTAATGCATGTGTACCAGGAACAATATACTCATGACTAATACATCCTCTTTGCATATTTGCTTTATTAAAACAAGAAATTATAAGTGTGAAAAGAACAAACATAATATGTTGTTCTTCTTTTTAAATTTTTTTATTGAGCTGTGTACATTTCACCCAACAGTTCCTAATCAAATTTAGACCCCTCCTCCCACCATGCTCCCCCCCAAGACCTCATATAGTGCACCATACATGGTAAGTCCTATTCAGCCAAGCATTTGTACCCAGTTGTTCTTAGGTGCAAATTCATCCACTGGAGTCTAGTCAGATTATCTAGAGATCTTAGAGTTCTACTCTCCCTCACCCAGTGTGTCTCCCATAGTTTCCAGACTAAGGACAGCCTGTCCTGCCACCCATTTCCCTTGTTCCACTCTGGGCCTTTGTCTAATTCAGCTGGCATGGGTCTTGTGCTTGATGCCAACATTGCTGCAAGATCACATTTGCAAGCTTCCAGTAGCCTGAAAGTCTCTATTTCCCTGTGTTCTTACTTCTTAAAAGTCTCTATAATGATTATCTTTATATATCAAGCAGACCTGGCCAAGAGAAACCCAGATTAAATATTATTTTTGTATATGTCTGTATTTCCAAATGAGATTAAGCTTTGATTTGGAGGATGTATTTGCCCATGGGGCTAGGTATCATCTGATTCACTGAGGTTCTGACTAGAAGAAAAGGCAAAGAGGCATTTGTTTCCCATGCTTTTTTTCCTCTTGCCTCACAGTTAGGTGTGGGATAGCTCATCCTATCTTCTGCCCTTGAACTGGAAATCATGCTATAAGTAATACTATTCCATAAGCCTTTAGATTTAGCCAGAATAACTCCATCAGCCTTCTTGAAACTCCAGCTGACCCGCTGGCAGAATGTGAGAATTCTCAGCATAAAATAACTCAAGTCAATTCTCATATCAATTCTCTTTATCTTTGTCTCTTTCACCTTGTATATAGAGAATATCTACATATTGAGTGGTTGGCAGAAGATGTGATTTTAGAAGCATTAATGAAATTGGAAAGCAAAATCAACTCCTATGTTCAAGAAAAAGAATGGATATCTACAATAAGAAATATCTTCCTATTTTAATAATGATGACTAAACATAACTTGTGAGAAGATTTGTCAAATCAGATCATGTCTTTCAATCTTGAATCTGAGCTTCACTGTGAACCTGAATATTGTATAAGTAGAGATTATTATACAGAGACAACAAGACTAAAAATTTTCAAATTTTCAGTGAAGTAGATTTTGAATACATGATTAGAACTTCCTATAGAAAGTAATACCTTTTGTTTTCACTGCATTATTCTCTTGGAATATTTTTATATTAATGTATTGATGTTCAGTTGATTTTTAAACCTTAAATATTGTGTGATTAGAAATGTTTTGACACAATTTTAGAATCATAGATGCCCAATTAAAATGTTACATTCATTGAGCAATGATGAAAAAATTAATTGTGTGGGAGAGCATCAGGAAGTTTTTCATTCTTTCTTAATGAATATTATGTTTTCATAATTACATCAGGAAATTAAAAATCAGCAAGAACTGGGGTTTGGAGGCATTGTTCTCAGGGAACTCTTTAATTGTCTTTCTCTTGACAACCTTTTAACTAGTAAGAAATTCTGGGAGACTCAAATGGGACACAGGTGACTAATGTACTTTAAAATTAAATTCAAGGCACAGAAAAGACTGTGTACATTATTGTGAAAATAAATGCCTACTTACTTAGATCAGGGATCGGCAAATTATGTAACATGTGGACTAATTTGGCTATAGCCTCAGCTTGTTAAATAATGTTTTATTTGGCATAGATATTATCATTTCTCTACATAAGTTCACTCATTCACATTGTGTTGGTTCTGTTAGACTTGGATTAATCACAGACTCAAGAATTGGAAACACAAGGTCAACAAGAAGACTCAGCAGATAAAGGTGCTTTCCACCTCGGATCCCATGTGCTGGAAGGAGAGAACTGACTCCAGCAAACACATACACAATAAATAATAAAAATGTTTTAAAAGATTTGGAAACACAAAACTCTTATAGAAAATTCCATTTCAACTTTTTAAATCAAATTCCGAATCATCAGAAAGTGAATTTTTGGTTGTAGAAATCAAACCATAAATTTAAAAATCACAGTTTCTAGACTGTCCATGAGGAATATGATTATGCTATAAGGTTAATTTCTTTCAATAACAAAACAGCTATTACTTCATTGACAATACTCCGTCAACTATAGCAGCCAGGATGTGCTGATGTGCATATCTCTCTGGAATCAATAGCTATTTTAGCAAACAATGCTTGCATAATTGAAATTTATCATCTTCTTACAATTGCCTGCCCTATAAACATATTCATCAGTTTTCACATAGAAAACTGCTTGGGAACATAATGTTAGAAAAAGAGTGACTTCTGATAAATAAACCTTTTGTGAAATTAGCTTCTTTTTGCTTCAGGAGGGAGTTCATTGGTCAAATAGAATAGCAATTTTAGCCTACCAAATTCACCCCTTCATTTTTGAGCCGATTGCTGTTTGATCCATGTTCTAAGGAGGCTTCTCCCACTTTTTATTATATACCACTTCAATTTTATTTGAAGAATTGGTTTTTGAGAAGTATATATGAGAAACTGAAAATATATCATTGCGTTGTCACATCCAGCCCATGTCTCAATATATGTCAAGGAATTTGAATCAGTTTTTCAACTTGGCATTTATTCCTAAAAGTCAAATATGGGTGCTTCTGATTACCAATGAGGCAGGTGACTTGTAGGGCTATTCCAATTGTGGTAGAGAAGATAGCTGGCTTTGTCCTATAATTACATTACATACTTCTCCAGGCCATTGCACACAGAGGGATCTCTGTGAATTTAGAAATAACTGTAATAATATGAATTTTAATGATTGACAGACATGGGACAAAATGAAATCCTGATCCCATGGCTACAATTTCATATGAAAATTTGTATTGACTTTCAAATATATTTCTTGGCCTAATACTTTATGCTAAATGAAAACATAAACATATAAAAAGAAACAAAACAAAAATAAGTAAAATATACACTTTCATTCACATAAGTATTCTAAAAGAAACTGAAATAGGATAGAAATATGCAGGGTACTGTAATTAGCTCTTCCAAATATAGTGTTCTAATGTGTTCCATACTTTCAAAGACATTGCTTATCTGCATAGATAAAATCCACATGATCTTTAATTTACAGTCTTAGTAAAGTAGAAGCAGCAGCATCTAGTGAGATATAGAAACCTCAAGTTAATGTTATAAATTTTACTTGATTCTAAGTGATCAATGGTATATAATTGGGCAAAGGCTGGGTTGCATGACTATAATGTAAAGTCTATTTAAAGGTCAAAAAGACCATCTTTTCTACTGTCTTATAAGTTTGCCTCATAATTGCCAGTCGACTTCCATTTTTTGAATTACAAATGATCAGAAATGGAACTTGCTATTACAGAAATCAAGTCATGAATTTATAAAATTTGCTTTTTTTTCTGATGTGATAAACACCATGACCAAAATCAATGCAAGGGAGGAAAGGGTTTAGTTCAGCTTAGCAGTTACAGTCCATTACAGAGGGAAGTCAAGGCAGGAACTGAAGCAGGAACTTCAGATGCATGACACAGAAATCATGGAAGAACACTGGTTACTGGTTTACTTTCTGCTCAGGCAATTCTAAATCATGGAAATGTGAATTAAAAGAAAGCACCACAATAATATAGTGTATCATAATATTTATTGAATGCCCAATGAAAGCCATAAAACTGCCACCACTTGTCTTCTAAGCTAGAACCTTCTCCCATTAACTGTTATCTTTACCCTTCAGGTTGAAAAGACAATTTCTACTCTTCTCAGAACCATATGAATGTTTTCCCCTCCCTCCATTCCTTCTTCTCTTAATTTCTTAGATGGGAGCTCACTACTGTGAGAGCTTGTCTTGAACCTGTGAGCTCCAAGAATCCTCCTGCCTTAACCTCTTCAGTAGCTGGGATTACATGTTTTTACTATCATGCTTGGTACACATGAAAGAGTTTTTCCTAATGTACATAGAACCTTTCTGACTGGTTTAAAATGCTAGAATGTTATGAGATAATAGCTCCAATTTTACCTATATGCAATACCAAATAGCTATAAGATAGAAACTATTGGAAAGCTTAGAAAAATTACAGTAATTATTGTATTTGTGGAGGAAGCAGTTTAAAAATACACTGAAAAGGCTTAGACAATTGGGCCGCACTCTAGAGCTGGTGTGTATTTTATAAGCATGAAAGCTTAATATTAAACAACCCTCATCAAAATAAAAGAATTTCAACTTCCTCTTTATTAAACATCTTTCTGTTTGATCCTCCTTTTCTTTTACCTTTTTCTTTTGTTTTGATTTGCTTTTTTGAGACAGGGTCTTCCAGTGGCCACAGTTAGCCTGGAACTCACTATGCAGACCAGGCTGGCCTATATCTTACAGAGATTCAGCTACTGGTGCTGAGATTAAAAGTGTATGCCACCTACAGTTTCATCCTCTTAAATCTAAGGTAAAGATCATTTTATTTTCTTTGATTTCTACTGGTATTTTTCATGAACAAGAAATGTATAGATAACATGGAGCCATGTATAATGGCTCTGTAAAGTGTTTAATAAGATCATTCTGTTTCCCCTACTTTGAAATTTCATTTGAAGAATTGTCAACATTTATAGTCTAGTCACCGTTTAAATTATATGGCAGTTTGAAAAAATACAATCAATATGGTATATAAAATACAACCCAAATAATTATATATGTTTATATTAAAATTAACAGATTATAGGAATCTGTCAGAGCTATGAAAGATTAATGCATTCGATGTTAAAAAAATGATTCCACTAAAACAGCAATAACAATATTCTAATATGTACTCTAGTTTCATATAGAATACTTATTAGACATTAGTACAAGGAAGAATTATACTGGTTTCTTGCCCATGGAGAAAGTAATTATGCTATAGAAATTTTAACAGAGTCAACCCAAACAACACTAACAATTATTACAGTTTTGGAGATTTTAGAAAGCAAGTCATGTTTATTAAAAACTGACCACTTGCCTTTATGCCTATTAATAATGATAATAAATAATGTAAATCAAATGAATAGAAGTCTACTTAAGTCAATGTAGATCTTATATAAAGTACACTTAGAAGAATTGTCCTTATTTCTCAGAGTTTTGAATCACAGCCTTTTCTTGACTGAGATCTGGCTTCATCTTTCTACAAATCATGTTGCTCGGTACCACATGACTGAAAATAATGAGCAGCAGCAGATATTGAACTTTATATAACATTATTAATAAAAACCAGGACCCTGAATGAAAGCAATAATTAGTGCAGTGCAACTAATGAGGAAATATTTTAACTGTTATGGATTTAATAGCACACAGACCTTGGCTGACACAATTTAAAATGACAGATAAAATTTAACGATTAATATTTTATATTTATGATCAATAAATTATCAGTAGTTGAATCATGTAGGGCCTACTCATTAATATCATTAAAACTTTGCTTCTAAATAACACACTTAACACATTAAACCTAAAACTAATTTTAATTTGAAATGTACTGATCCTGTACTCACATTATGTGACTGCATAGTTGGGGTTTTATTTCAAAAGGGCCTGCCTGTGTGTATATAGTTATTTAACCCATCAGACACAAAAAACACTTGTAAATTATATATTACATATTTTATTGACTTTTAGTGCATTTCATTCAATACATCTAAGTAATATTTAGACCCCTTCCTCTATCTGCACACCTCCCATAGCACCCCCACCAGATTTCATACATTCTGTCATATACAGTAAGGTTTCTTGAGACAAGTTTATATACTCAGATGTCCCTTGATGAGTTCAGTCTATCTAGTATACTCCCTTAAAGAAGACCAATTCTCCCTCACCCAGCAGTAATCAGCTGCCAATAGTTTCTTAGCTAAGGTTTCTTATCCTGCTGCATTGTAGATGTATCACTTAGGACCAGGCATCTTACAGACACTTATTCTTTGTGTGTTACCAGTTGTAGAACTCTGTAACTCTAGCTTTGTCAAAAAAGAAGCTTCTTTGGTCAGTGGTGAAAAATACATTTGTATGTAAATATAAGGCAACACATTTATAATACACTAAGGAATTGTCTAGGAGTGTGATAAAAGTAGGTTTTTTTTCTAGAATCTCTAGTCGTGTGTATTTGGCTATAATTACACATGAGTTTCCTCCCACTGAATGGACTTTAAGCAAAACTATATAGCTGTTGACTGCTTCCAAGATAAAAGAGCCACTACTACACCAATATAGATAGGTTTTCTGTGTTGGTCATTGTGGTTATTAGGCTTTACAGCAGCTTGCAAAATATCCTCTGATACTATGAGAGCTAGTCTTCAGGGGGAAGACTTTAAGGTCAGTTCCAGTTGAATTGTTCCCAGTCCTGTATCTGAAATGTGACCTGTCTTCAGCAGTAGAGTTTTACCTTCAAGTTCTTGAAGGAAATCAAGGGCTGTAGTGATAGTCTGTGTTATTTTGGAAATGTCTTGGTCTACTCTGACCAACAACTTTAAAGGAGGTTTCTCCTGTCTGGCACTGTGTTTCTTCTTATATAGCCTTCAGCCATACACATACACTCATATGCATATATGTGGTTTTTCAGTAGGCTTTTGAACTAATGTATTTTTCTCTGATTTTTTTTTTAACCACCTAAGCATTATTTATCTCTCCTCTTGATCTTCCTTTCTCCTCTGTTAAAGTACCCCCATTTTTCCCTGGATAATACCTGTCTCCTATTATTCCCCCTCTCTTGATCTCCTTCTTCTCCTTTATACCCACAGTTCTTTGTATAACCCTCCTGTCTTCTCTTCCCTGTTAAATACCGCTATTTCTCCCCATTTCCCCGTTAATAACATCTGTCTCCTACTATTACCCTCTCCTGAGCTCCTTCTTCCACTTAACCCCCATGGTTCCTTTCCATTTTCTGGCTTCTGTGGTTACATCAGGATACATCCCCATATATAAGAATTTAGAGCTAAGATCCACAAATGAGAGAGAACATACATCATTTGATTTTCTGAGTCTCTGTTACTTCATTTCTTCACTTAGTGTAACAATTTCTAGTTCCATTCATTTACCTGAAAATTTCATGATTTCATTTTTTTAACCTTTCAGTAGAACTCCATTGTGTAAATGTACTGCCTTTTCATTATTGATACATTCATCAGTTGAGGGACATTTAAGTTCTTTCCATTTCTTAGCTATTGTGAAAAGAGCAGCAATAAACATGGATATTGAGTCTTTTGGGTATATGCCAAGTAATGGTATAACTGGTATATGCCAAGTAGTGATATAACTGGTATATTCAAGATTAGTTTTTTAAGAGTTTACCACACTGCTTTCCATGGTGGGTGCACCAGTCTGCAATCCCACCAGCAGTGAATGAGGATTCGGTTTTTCCTGCATCCTCACCAGCATTTGGTGTTATTTGTTTCCATGATCTTACTCATTCTCACTGAAATAAGATGAAATCTTAAATTGGATTTGATTTGAATTCCCCTAATTTCTCAGGATGTTGAACACCCTTTAAAGTGTTTCTTGATCATTTTTATTCCTTCTTCTGAGAGCTCTGGTTTCAGATCCATAGCCCATCTTGTAATTGGGTCATTTGTTTTCTTGATTCTTTGTTTTTTGAGCTCTTTGTATATTCTGGATATTAATTCTCTGTCAGGTGAAGAATTTCCCCTACTCCACAGGCTTCCTCTTCACTCAATTGGTTGATTCATTTGCTGGGCAGAAGGCTCTTAGTTTAATGAGGTCTAACTTGTCAATTGTTAATCTTAATGCCTGAGCAACTGATGTCTGGTTAAGAAAGTCTTGTCCTGTACTTTTGTCTTATAGAGCCTATGGTTTCTTCTAACAAATTCAGTGTTTCAGGTTTCACATTGAAGTCTTGTTGTGGTTTTTCATATCTTTGGTTATGTTTATAATTAGATATTTTTTGAGGCTATTGTGAATAGGAGGGTTTCCATGAATTCATTCGCTGATTGCTTTTATTGGCATATAGTAAGTCTAATGATATTTGTTAATTGATTTTGTATCCTGCTACGTTGTTTATGGTGTTGATCATTTCAAGAAGTTTTCTGGCAGAATTTTTAGGATCTTCTATGTATATCATATCATCTGCAAATAGGGATAACGTGACCTCTGCTAGAGCTTCAAGAACTATATTAAAAAAGAATGGAGATAGTGGGCAGCTTTGTCTGGTTCCTGATTTTAATAGGAATGTTTCCAGTTTTCTCCATTTAGAATGATGTTGGCCATGGGTTTTTTGTATATAGTGTTAATGATGTTGAGTATGTTTCCTCCAGTCTAGTTCCCTGTAGGACTTTTAACATGAATGTGTGTTGGACTTTGCCAAGGGCCTTTTCTGTGCCTATTGAAATGATCATGTTATGTTTTTGTTTTCAAGTCCATTTGTATGATTTATTCGATTTATTGATTTACATATATTGAACCATGTTTGCATCTCTAGAATAAAGCCAACTTGTTCATAGTGGATGAACTTTTCGATGTGTGTCTCTATATGAGAATTTTGTTGAGAATATTTGTATCTATGTTCATTATGGATACGGGCCTATAGTTCTCTTTTTTGTTGTGTCTTTACCTGATTTTGATATTAAGAGAAATGCTGGCTTCATAGAAAGAACATATTCCTCTGTTTTTATCTTTTTGACTAATATAAGTAGTTTTGGTTTTAGTTCTTGTTTGAAAGTCTAGTGAAATTCCACTGTGAATCAATCTGGGCCTGAACGTTTTTTAGTTGAGAGGCTTTCTATTACTGTTTCAATTTCCTTATTTATTATGGACTGTTTAAACTACTGATCTCCTCTTGGTTTAACTTTGATGAATCAATTAAATTTAGAAATTCATCTATTTCTTTTAGATTTTCAAATTTTAAAGAGTATAGGATTTAAATTTTTTCCCTTATAATATTCTGGATCTTGTTGGTATCTGTTGTGATATTTCCCCATTAGTCTCTGATTTTGTTGATTTGGGTTTGCTCTTTCTGTCTTTTGGTTAACTGGGCAAGGAGGTTGTCGAACTTGTTTATCTTTTCAAAGAACCAGCTCTCAGATTCATTGATCCTTTATATTGTTTATTTCTTTCTACTTCATTGATTTCTGCTCTGGTTTCTAATATTCTCATCTGTTGGGATTGGGTTTGGTTTTTTTGCTTTTCCAAATTCTTATATCATTACGTCATTTATTTGTATTCTATGTGATTTTTTAAAATATAGACAGTTAAGTCAAAAGACATAGACTATATGAATGGATTAAGAAACAAAACCCATCTTTTTGTTGTCTGCAAGAAACTCATCTCACTTTCAAGGACAGACACTATCTCA
>NW_008330501.1:553818-553948 GCF_000622305.1 Nannospalax galili
CTGCAACTCAACACACTTGAAAAGCAACAACAAACAAAACCCAAACCCTGCGGACAAGAAGAAATAACAAAAATCAGGGAGAAATCAATGAAATTGAATCAAAGAAAACAATACAAAGAATCAAAAATTC
>NW_008330501.1:555843-556246 GCF_000622305.1 Nannospalax galili
ACTTCCACCTATAGAAGAATGAAACTAAACCCCTATCTTTCACTTTGCACAAAAGTCAACTCCAAATGGATCAAAGACCTCAGTATGAAGCCTGAAACTCTGAAACTGTTAGAAGAAAACATTGGGAAAAACCTACAACATATAGGTGTAGGAAAGGACTTTCTAAACCGGACACCAATAGCCCAGGACACAAGGGCAAGAATTAACATGTGGGACCTCATTAAACTAAAAAGCTTCTGTACATCAAAGGAGACAACCAAGGAAACAAACAGAAAACCCGCAGAATGGGAGAAAATTTTCACCAGCGACACATATGATAGAGGTTTAATTACCAGAATATATAACGAACTTAAAAAACAGAGAACCAAGACAAGAAGCAACCCAATTGAAAGATGGGCTAAGG
>NW_008330501.1:557945-564046 GCF_000622305.1 Nannospalax galili
TATAGAGATTAGAAATGTATGTGAAAACGTCTCAATGTCAATAGGCTTGGAATAAATGTTTCTGTATGAAACTGTGTGTTTTGGCAATGAAGTGGAGATCTTTTTTAAACGTTGGAACCTCATTTAATTTTATGTCTTATAGAGTTTATAATGAGTAAAAGATTATATAAGCGTAATAATTCATCTGTAAACCTAGAAATGTACAGCCAATTTTGAAAGAGATGTACCCTAGCTCAGAAAAATGTTATTGAATAGGTTAATGCTGTTGTAATGAAATGCTTCTTTTAATTAAAAAATAAAAAATAAAAAAAATATAGACAGTTAGAGATATAAATTTCCTTCTTATAACTGCTATTAAGGTGTCCAAGAGGCTTTGGTGTGTTGTGTTATCATTTTAATTTATTTCTAGGAATATTTTTATTTCTTTCCTGATTTTTTCTTTGACCCGTTCATCATTCAAGAATGTGTTGTTTAAACTTCATGAATTCATATATTTTCTAGACTTACTTTTTCTGTTGATTTTAAATTTTACTTGCTGTGTTCTATAGAATACTTGGAATTATTTCACATTTTTATTATTCATTGATATTTGCTTTGTGCCACATTTTATGGTTTATTTTAGAGAAACTTCCCTAAGCTGCTGAGTAGAATGTCTTTGGTGTTGGGGTGAATTCATATTTTGTGGATGCCTATTAGGTCCATTTGATATATAATATTGTATAATTCAGCTATTTCTATGTTTAATTCTTCAACCAGATAATATATTGGGAAAGTGAAGTCACCTACTGTTACTGAGCTGTGGTTAATCTCTGTTTAGAAGTTCAGTAGTACTGTTTTAATGAACCTGGGTGCATTGGACTTTGGTACATATATGTTCATGATTGTTATGTCTTTTTGGTCAATTTTTCCCTTGATCAGAATGAAGTGACCTTCTTTATCTTTTCTGATTAATTTAACTTGAAGTCTATTTTGTCAGATATTAGAACTTCAAAACCTGATTGCTTCTTAGTGCCATTAGCTTGGAATATTTTTCCCATACTTTCACCCCAAGGTGATGCTTATCCTTAGAGGGTAAGGTGTGTTTTGTGTTGACAGCAAATAGATGGGGATTTTTTTTTTCTTAATCCATTCAAGTAGCCAGTGTTTTTTAACTCAGGAGTTGACCTCACTGGTATTTAGAGTTATTACTGAAATGTGTAGTTTCTGTTTATATTCTTAGTCTTATTTTGTGTTTCTGTACCTAATACCTTAATTTGTGTTCTTTCTGTAACCTCTTGAGTGTGGTCATTTCTTTCTTAAGACCTCTATATTGCTCTTTGTAATATCTGTAGGTCTGGTTTGGTGGACATGTTTTCTTTCAAGCTATTTGTATCACGGAAGAATTTTCTTTCCTTTCTATGATAGACAGTTTTGCTGGATAAAGTATTCTGGGTTGGCATCTGTAATCATTTAAAAGTTGGAATACTTTGGTCTTTGCTTTTCTGGCTTATATCATCTTCACTGAAAATTCAACTGTAATTCTAATAGGATTTTCTTTATAACTTGTTTGTCTTTTGCACCTTTCAGTACCTCTCTTTGTTCTGTACATTTTGTGGTTTTTCTATGATATGCTGGTCCTGTCTAATTGATATTCTGTGCATTTCTTGTATCTGTAACATGCATATTGTCCTTAATTTAGGGAAGTTTTTTCCTAAAATTCTGTTGAAGTTCTTGTCAATGCCATTGACCTGAGATTCTTCTCCTTCTTTACTTATGGTCTAAAGATTTGACCATTTCATTGTGTCCCACATTTCCTGCATATTCCATTCCTGTGTATTTTTTAATTTTTCATGTTCTTTTCTTGAGTGGTTCAGATCTGAAACAATATCATCCAGTCTTTATGCTCAGTTTTCCATTTCATTCATTCTGTTTGTGAGGCTTACTCCTCTCATTTCAATTTGACTTACTGGATTTTTCACTTCCATTTTCACTTCAGCTTGAGTTTTCTTAAGTATGTATATCTCATAAATTCACTTTTCAAGTCTTGTATTTTCTTTGTCATTTCATTCAGCCATATATCTGTATTTTCTTGAATTTCAGTCTCAAGTTTATTCCTATCCTCTTTAGGTTTTATGAATTTTTTATGTGTGATTAAACTTTTAATCATGTGTATGTTCTTTTAAATTATGCATTCTGAGGTTCCTCTGGGTAGTTCTCATTATAGTATACTTCTGTAGGACTGGTAGGTTTTGGTGGAAACATATCTTGGTATTTCATATTATTTGTATTTTTTCTCATTGTGGTAATTGTGGTCTCTGTGTATGGACTTTTATTTATTTATTTTTATTTATTTATTTATTTATTTATTTATTTATTATGTGTCTGATATGGAATTCTAGCCAGGCTTTCTTGAGTTGAAATTTGAATCTAATTATATTGACGATATAACATGGTTGCTTTCTGGTTCAGTATTTAATTAGTCTTTTGGTGGGACTTTATGGTTCCAAGATGACTGATCAAGAGAGCTCCAGCAGTGCTTAAGGGCCTAGCCTCAATTCAAACTATGGGGACCCTGTGGCTGGGTTCTGGCAGGCTAGGCAGTAAGTCTCAGCTGGAATGATCAGGAGGACCCTAGCACCAAGGTAGGGGTAGAGACAGTGTGCGGAAGGCCTAACTAGCTAAGCAGATTAGATGTGAGTCTTGGAGCAGAAAAACGCAGCTGGTCCAGGGTCAGAGGGATAAAGATTCAGTGGGTTGGGTCTGGGTTAGGAGACTGGTCTGGAGGTCTCAGGTGGGAGGTGTAGCTTGCAGCTTAGGCCTAAGGTATGAATAGGTACAGTGTGGGGAGGGTCTAACTAGCTAAGCTGAGTAAGTATTGGTCCTAGAGCAGGAGAATATTGCTGGTCTGGTGCAGGGGGATCAGGACATAGTTGGAGGAGTCAACTTACTGGGGTAGTATGGATGTCTCAGGAAGGATTGAAGGGGGGAACTTAGGCCCAAGACAGAGATGGTAACTGTATGGGGAGGGTCTGACTAGTAGTCATGGTAGGTGTAGGTCCTGGAGCAGGAGAATGTTGCTGGTATAGAAATGGGGGGATCAATACACAGTGGACCTTCTATAGTGAGAACACAATAATTATCATCTATCAAGTGCTCATTTTATAAAAGAGTAATTTGAATCACGCATATTCTTACCCAGAAACTTCTGAGATATGTTATTATTGTTGCTACTGCTTTTAATATAATTAGTAGTAGCATTAGTAATGTTTACACAAGATAAAATTATAGCTTGGAATGTAATTTTCTGAATGGTACATTATTAGGAATCAATTGGATTCTATGTCTATAGTCTGTACTATAAAGGTGCTACCCACATTCCCACTACTTTAACTTATCACCAAATTCACACCATATTCTCCATGAGTGGGCTTCAGTTTTGAAATTGCAATATGAGAAACAGAATAATATTTTACTCAAATTTTCAACTATTACTCAGTCTCTGCAGGTGGGGCACAGATGTTCTTCACTTAAGGATAATTTCCAGAATAATACTTGAAGCTGTCAAAGTAAACCTTAGTTAGCAGAAAGAGTATAAACTCACCATGAGTCTAGGTGCAAAGTAAACATTGTACTTTAAAGAAGGAAGGTGTCTCAAAGTATGGCTGAGTTAAAAGCACGTCTCTAAGACTAAGAGATATCATTTCCTTATAGAACTGGGGTGAAGAATGGGAGAAATAATGGTGTTTGAAAAATGTTTTTCCACAGTTTCAAATGGTTGCCTATTTTACATGGCTTGTGTATGTGTGAAGGGACATGTTCACAGACGAATGCAATCAAAAAAGAACAACACTGTACAAAGAAGAGAAGCATTGCCAATAGAATGAAGTATGAGCACCGACATGTCATGTTTCATGGAAGATAAACCATCAATTGCCTTATATATCATATAAGGCAATATATAATATAATATAATATAATATAATATAATATAATATAATATAATATAATATAATATATTATATAGTAAATAATCTCTGTTCAGGTCTGCAGTGTATAGGACAGTTACACACAACTTTTGAAGATCTAGGAATGCTGCTCGTGTGACAAAACATTGTGGATAATGAAAATATGGTATGTATGTATAATGACATACTACTTAGCCTGACAAACAGATTTCAGTTTTCGTTGAAACAATATACATGTGCCTTGAGGTCATTCTGCAAAGAGAAATAAGCTAGGTATAGAAAGACAATTACCATGTGTTCTTATTTCTATGTGGAAGGCAGAACAATTGAATTTAAAGAAGCAGCGAATAGGATTCTGGTTGCCAATTACTGATGGGGTGGGGTTTGGAAGGGAAGTGAGATCAGTGCAGAGTAGAAAACTGTTAGCTGCTTGAGGCAAACATCTTGAGGGCAAATTCCATATTAATGCACTTTAAAGGTGCCCAGAGGAGCTCCTGTCCACTATCTTTATGATGGATGTTGAGCATGCTCAAAAATGTTCCTGTCTGCCATTTCACCCTTTTTGAACACATTCTCCATGATTTTGAGTGAAGCAGGCTTGTAAATGTGCCTGCCATCTTCATTTAACTATGACATTAAGCTGAACATGCTCAGTAGGGTACTCCTTAATTGAGCATTCTCAGGAATTCCCAAAGAGCTCAGTACATACTGGCTTCCTGGATAAAATCTCCAAGCTTCCTTTGTTCAAGGAGGTCATTTCTTTGGACATGACTCCTGTGCCGTCCTTGTCTGCTACAGATAACAAATTGTTCTCAACTCTTACTCCTTGACTATGGTTATTTTGGGCTTTGCACTCACTGAGATGCAAAACTGTGGAGTTTTTTTTTTTTTTTTTTTTTTTTTTTTTTACAAACATCAATTACAGAAGAGAAAAAAGGTTTCTTGTTTGAGATCTATTACACATCATGGCAAACAGAGTAAATAGTTTACCGTACATTTCAGAATCTCCAAGAGAACATATATAATGTTTTCACTACAAAGCCATAAGTAATTAAGGTAATAATGATGCTTATTTTCTTGATCTAAGTATTCCATATTATATTTATAAATCATAGCATCACCTTGTATCCCATAAATACATCCAACTATAAACTGTGAAATATTATTAAAACTGTTAATATATGGATTGCATATTTTAGTAACAAAAATTTCTTTTATAGGTTTTTTTTCAATAATAATTAAAGAAGAGGCCAGGATATCAAGTGGGGGAAACATAGGGAGAGTTAGAGGGTGGAGAGGGAAGGGTAGACATGATGGAAATACAGTACTCATGTATGAAATTTTCCAAAAAATTAGACATTTTAAAAGACAAATTTTTGAGAATTTTAAAATATCATGTTCAGATCACCTTTTTTGGTTGATATGAGAAACACTGAAGATAACACTTCTCTACCTGTATCCTCTGTGGGAAGAGCTCACACCATCTCCAAGTTGTTTCTTTTAGTCTAGTTTGTTTCTCCCTAGCACAGTTGTGACTATGTAACCACTGTGTCTCACATATTTTTTCTCCATTCCTTAATAACTGTCATTGCTTCAAAATTAGCATCATTTTTCTTTGATTATTTTTTGTAGAAAATCAAAACTCTGTCTTCCTCTAATGTGTATCACTGCTTCTAACTTAATCTAATTTTCCTGTAGATTTTTTTACAAATTGCTTTCACGCTAGTATTTCACAATCGCTGTCATATTGCTGAGATAGTTTACATATTTGCTAGTACACTGTATTTATTACTCTGCAGTAACCTGATTCCTACTAGTTGCACTTCCTGAGGAACAGAGATTTGTGTGTAGCTCATCTGACAGAGTCGAAATTCCCAAAGAGTTTCACCTGGTACACAGACACTAATACTGAGACAAACAAATAAGGAAAAATGCATTTTCAGAATCAAGTAAACTGTCAGTGTGCAAAACAGAAAAACAGAATCAACAGTATGAGATTAAATGTGGAGCCTATCAACGGAGGTAGCAAAAGCAGAGTCTGACTAAAATGCCAAGTGGGAAATTGTCCAATCTTTAGAACTTCTGGGGGCTCTGCTGACTCAAACATAAAAATTGCTACAAATGGGTAATACATGCACATATAATGTAACTGGAATA
>NW_008330501.1:564056-570481 GCF_000622305.1 Nannospalax galili
ATATATATATATCCTGTATATACTCTGAAATCTATTCTGGGAACTTACATTAATACACTGTCAATTATTTTACATTAATATTAATACACTGTCATCATACTATAGTATACGTTAGCTATTCTGACTAATAAAAATGATATTGACTTTTTAAGGGACCACAAAATGATGCAGCTATGGCCTTTGGACGAAATTTAAAGAGCTATTAGTTAATCGCTTAAAAGAAATAAACTTCTGGGTAATGCTTCTCAGGAAGTAAATGCAGAAGAAAACAGAAAGCAAGTGTCTAATGATAGCATCTTCTTGACCTATGACATCCCAATTATATCAGTTCAGAAAAATCAAGCCAAGTAAAACTGATGGGATTCAGAAGCAGCAAATACATTTTCAGGAAATTAATGTGTAATCACTCTATTATGAAAGACCATAACCTAAAGTCACTTAAAGCAAGTTCTCTGAATGGAACAATATGTAATAACAGAACGTTACCTTTTGCTAGTTTCTAGTGTCTGTTTTAGATATTCTTGGGCTTAAGTTAACTGTTTCAGGCTTTATCAAAAGGAAAAATTCGGTTTGGTAGATTGTACCTAAATTGTATTTCCTTAAACATCTAATAAATTATAAGGAATTGTTTAAATGTATGTTTGTCAGACACAGTGGCACAGGCCTATAATCCAGTTACTTGGAAAGCTAGTCTAGGAGCTTGAGACCAATCTAGACAGCAAAAGGATACCCCATCTCAAATAGCAACAGCAACCCTGCCTCAAATAGCAGTAGCAGCAGCAAAATGAAAGCATCTTGCTTAATCCCAGTTAAGCCACATATAGGAAATATTGGGGAATGGAACCACATTGGTTTTATAAATGCAAGTCAAATTCATAAAGTGTTTTCTCCATCTAAGTTCTCAGGCCTGCTTGGAGCACTAGGTTCACAGCATACCCAGACCTGCAGACCAACCAATGGTGAGTTCCCTAATTCAAGGCTTCCTCACATATGAACAACTCAGTTCTCAGTCCTGTTCAGGTCATTTGGATCTGTGCAGTCCCCATACCTGTAAGATCTGCCAATTTAATAAGTTCAGTATCCCAAGACCTCCCCATCCCCTGCCATCTCAGCACTCAGACCGCCTCAGCTCATTTAGATCTGTACATGGCCAAGACCTGTGAGCTCGCCCCGCTGCTGCCAACATGCCCATCTATCAGCTACCCAGCCTACCCTACCACTCCAGGACTATGAGGACTGCATCCTGGAAGCTCAGACTCAAATGTTGCAGCTATCTCTAGCTGAACTGAGACCACTTCTTATACCTAATTTCCTCAGCAACGCTGTGACCCCAAAACAGAACAAGAAGCAGTAGCAGCTGGGCCAAAACATGACAAGTTGGGTAAACAACAAACAAAGATCCAAACAGCCATAGATCAAAATGTCTATACCAAGAAATACCACCATCACCAGTGACACAAGTCCAGATGCTCAGATCTCATTAAAAAAGAAAAACAAAAAACAGACAAAAAAAAAAGACAACAAAAAAACAAAAAACAGGGGCTGGAGAGATGGTTCAGCCATTAAGAGAATGGGTTGTTCTTTCAGAAGACTCAGGTTTGATTCCTAGCACCCACATGGTGGCTAACAACCATCTGTAACTCTAGTTCCAGGGGAAACTGATGCCTTCTTCTGACCTCTGTGTGCATTGAATAACATGGGTGTACGTACATGCATGCAGGCAATACACTAATATGCATAAAAAATTAAAAATAAGAGACAATGGCTGAACACGGGTCCAAGTCAGTGCTGTTTGTACTTCTGGGTAACATTTGCCAGCCACCCACTGCAGAAGCAGTTTTCAGAAAACAGGTAACTGATGAAAACATTTCAGATAATTGGAAGATAGACAGTGCAACTATATCTACCTATGAAGTGGGGAACCTGCCCTGTCTATCAAAGTCAGAGCTGCATAAGAAAGCATGGCATCTCCATGAATCATGCTGCTCAGCAAATTACCAAAGAAGACTTTGCTATATTTGATTATATACTGTGTATGGATGAAAGCAATCTGAGAGATTTGAATAGAAAAAGATAATCAAGTTAAAAACTGCTATGCTCCACAGAGACAATTCATTATTGAAGATGACAATGACTCCCATTTTGAGTTAGCATATCAGCAATGCCTCAGGGCTGAAGTCTTTCTGGAGAAGACTCACTAGCTGGTCCTTCCCACCACCATCCAGCAACTCATCCACAGTGCTGTGCCCAAGGGTGGTGTTGGTCCTTAGCTCCTTATGCCCCACCTGGTTTTTCAGCTGACTTAATGGTTATCTTAAAAATAATTATAGATGGAAATTAGTTATATTTTCAAAAGAATAAAAATGTTTGAGTAAGACAGTTGGAGGTGCAGTTAAGCATTCTTAGGTTAGTTGAACCTCTCACCTTGCCCTAATTACAAAATAGTGGAACAAGAAGATAGGGAACAAAACAGAACACAGTAATAAAGTAAGAGTGACCTGCAGGTCCAGGTCAGCCTCTGCATCCAGCAAGACCTGTATACCCTGGTCTACCTGGAGTGGGTGCATAGCCAGCACCCATAATACCCTGTGCTCACCTTACAGCCTAGGTGTTTTACAGTGACAATAGCCCCATCCATAGCAGTTTTCCACTTAGCACTAGGAGAGTTTCAACTCAGACGCACTCAGGGTGCACACTTTTGTCGGAAGATGAGAAGCTGGATATTATACTGTGTGACTGTAATCCCACATGGCACGGTGGTGGAGGGTTTGGGGATCAAGAACCTCAGTCCAGCCTTGGCTATATAGTGCGACCTGTCTTAAAAACAAACAAAACAATAAAAGATAGGAGCAGCAGACTGGTAGAATTAATATTTTCCACTCTTTGTTTTTGTCTGGTTTTCTGAGCTTTTTGTACCTATTTGGACCATTTTGCTTCTAAAAAAAAGAGAGAAAAGTCCTATTTATGTTGATGTACATAAATGGTGGCATGTTTGCAAGTGTTCTTTCAACAGCATTTTTAAATGCTGTAGGCATACATAAGTAATTTTAGTGCACTTTCAGATAGCTGACCTCAAATTCATGTGGATGTGTCAGGAAAGATTGCAAAATGAACCAGGGCTTTATTGAATACAGCTGAGATACAAGTCTGGCGTCTCTCTGCTTTGTTACTAACAATTGAAAATATATTAAAAATCATTGTCGCCTTGTTCCTTTCATTTGGTCTGCGGTTATATGTGTGTACTTACCCTCAGTCTTTGAAAATAAAGTGTAAAAAATTAGCACATTGATGCCATGTAAGGTGATATCTGTGTAATTAGGAGAGACTCCATGATGCATCCTTACCTATGGCCTTCTTTCTTAGCTGGTGCTGCAGGTGCCTTACTATGGCCTCTTAACTGATCCAGTCATGCCTGTTTTAGCCTGTCCCATGTCTGGTCACAGCTGGTGATCTTTAATCCTGGAAACCTTCTAGTTAGAAGAGGTATTCTCAGAGGTTGAGGTTGAGAGGGAGCTAGGAGACCTGAGAATGCACTGGCATCGGCCTGATCTGGGCTAGCTCTCTCTGTTAAGGGAGGTGTGATTAACACCTAACTCACCAGAGGACAGTAGCTATCCCAGCACCTTCTTCCCACAGAAGGGCCATGGTTCCCTGGGGAAGAGACTTCACCAACTGTTTGTGGTTCCTGTGGCATTGCTAGAAGGTTAGATGGAGGATGTGGTAGTAGTATTCTCAAAGTTAAAGAACTAGAAAGGAAAAGGCAGGAAACCAACACAAAAAGAAATAAATTAAATCAGAAGCTCTCTACCTTAGTTCTGTAGTTGATACAGAATGTCACATTCCTTACTCCTATGATCACCAATAAAATCCTATTGTTTTCTTGAATGTCTGTGTATACAACTTAGATGCAGATCCTGGGTTGTAGGACTCCATTGACTTTGTCCTAAGGCTTTCTCAAACACCATGTATTTATAGGGGCACATGGACAGAGAAACTTAACTTAGTTTTTTAAGTTTGAACTAGTTACATTTATTTAAAATCTACCCATAAAAATCTGAAACTAACTGCTCTTAAGGTTCCTAATTTGGACATTCCCTTAAAATTATGTGAGAAATAGTAGCTATGAGTGACCATTTTTTTGGAGTACTCATGACCAAATGAAAGCAAATGATCAGGAAATTATATCATTTAATACTTAGTAAATCACTTCTACTACAAAAAAAGATTCCCAGCAATAAATTTGTTAGAAAAAAGTAACCCTAAATACTGTTTATAACAACAAACTCTTCATTTGATTTTTTGTGCTCATTTAAAGTATTTACATATTGCACAGTAGCTGCAATGTAATTCTACATTTACAGTGACAACTGGGACTATTCTGGACATATTCACAGATTCATATGCCACTGTCTCCAAAACAACTGAAGTTTTTTGTTTTCATTTAAATTTTTCATGCAGTTCCAAATAAAAACCTCTGGGGTTTAATGTTAGAAATAATACAAAACATCAAGTCATACTATATGTGCTATGAAAATATAGTTTAAGACTCTGCCTATGTTACTAAAGAAATATTCTTTGTGATTTCACCTAATCTGAAAAATGAAATAATACCTCGTTTTATGGCACTACACATCAAACGTAGAGCATTCTCTTCTGTAAAAAATGGTAAAACTCAAGGAGCCCTCTGACCCTGGTCCCACCCTCACCTCCCTTTGTTTTCCTGGGCTCCACAGCACAGCCTCTGGCATCCTGGTGCCAGCACCTTTCCTGGGTAAGTCCAGTGCGCACCACACCTTGACTCCCCCAGCCTCTTTCATGCTCCCAGCTCCCCAGCCACCTGTCTCCTCCTAGCCCATTTCTTGTCTTGGCACCCCAGACACTAGGGCTAACCTCTCCACCCAGAGACACCACTGCTTCCTGATCCTTTGCATCCAGACCTATCTAGTTCCTCCCAGTAGTTCCCAGGAGCCCTAAAGGCCTCTTCACACCCCCACCTCCATTTGCATCCCTGGCCCAGCCACCAGCTTCCTGTAACCAGCATCTTTCCTGGGCTCTGCTCCCAGGCCAGCCCCCAAATTCCTGAGGGCCGCATCTTTCCTGGAGGGATCCAGACCTTAGGAGAAAGCCTGAGAACATCTGAGCCTCATCTCACTTGGGTCTCTGTGGGAATGCCTGAAGACAAAAGCAATTAGTTCACGGCAATATAAAATCAAAAGAGAGAACCTGAAGCCTAGACCAACCAGCTTTTCATGCCCAATAAGTAAACCACAAAGACATAAAGTTTACAAAAAGAAGCAGATCTAAACTCAACAAATAAGGCTTGAGTCTCACACAAAAATCAGAAGCTGTGAAAGAAATGCACATGTCAAAGTCACAGAGAAAAAATAACATGAAAAACCAAAATAGTATATCCCCACCAAGTACCAATAGTCCTCCAGTGGAGTACAGTGAGAACTCCCTAGAGATAACACAGGACATGGAACTCAAAAAATCGATTATAAACATGATAAAAGAATTTAGTGAATTTAAAGAGCACACCATCAAAGAAATCAAAGGAGGATAGGGATAAACTTCTGAGTGAATTCAGAAAAAAGTTAGAAATATTGAAGAATACTCAGGCTGATATGAAGAAGGAAGTAAAACACTCAGAAAGACAATAAGAAAGGACAGGAGAAAGCCTCACCACTTGGATGAATGAAACGGAAAACAGAATATCAAGACTAGAAGATAAAGTGGACAAATTAGACCACTCAATCAAAGATTATGAAAAGTTTAAGAAAACACAAGAACGGAAGATGAAAGAATTGCATGACACCATAAAAAACCAAAACTTACGAATCATAGGCATACAGGAAGGAGAAGTATCTCAAGATAATGGTATGGAACAGATCTTCAACAGGATCGTAGAAGAAAATTTCCAAAAATTAAAGAAAGACATGCCAATACAAATACAAGAAGCATATAGAACACCAAATAGACAGGACCAGAAAAGAAACTCTCCACGACACATCATAGTAAAACCACTAAACGTACAAAACAAAGAGACAATACTGAAAGCTGCAAAAGAGAAACAACAAGTCACATATAAAAGAAAACCCATCAGGATTAGAGCTGACATTTCAGTGCAAACTATGAAAGCCAGAGAGCCTAGAACAAAGTATCCCCAGTTATAAATGACCATAGATGCCAACCCAGATTACTTTATCCAGCCAAAATGTCTATCATAGTTGAAGGAGAAAGAAAAATCTTCCATAACAAAAATAGGCTGAAAGAATTCATGTCCACAAAACCAGCCTTTCAGAGAGTTCTTAAAGCAATAAAAAGAGCTGAAGAAAGGAACAACTATACACAAGGTGTTACAGAAAGAAATTCAAAGACTTAAAAAAGCCCAGGACCAGATGGATTTACAGCAGAATTCTATCAGA